>NW_006205376.1:813321-817338 GCF_000334495.1 Tupaia belangeri chinensis | reverse complement strand
AGGGCTACTGCCCCAAGGGAGATGACAGCAAGCCTCAGGCCACAAAGGTGCCGCTGCACTCAGTGGTATAGCAACTCCATGAAGAACCTGGTTTTAGGGAGGGCTATGTAGTGAAAGAGACCATTGCTCCTACTCCATGTGCAAGCACTGTGTCATCAATGCCACCAACACAGAGTATGCTGTCAAGGTCACCAACAAAAGCAAGCGGATCCCTCAGGGGAGACAGAGATTCTTCTGCTGTACGGGCAGCACCCCAATATCATCACTCTGAGAGATGTGTACAATGATGGCAAACACGTGTACCTGTTGACCGAGCTGATGGGGGGCCAGGAGCTGCTGGACAAGATGCTATGCAAACATTCTTCTCAGAACGGGAGGCCAGCTTCGTGCTGCACCATCAAGACCACAGAAAACCTACAACATCCTGCTCATGGACCAGTCAGGCAACCCCAAGTGCCTGCCCATCTGTGATTTTCACTTCACCAAGTAGCTGCAGGTGAGAATAGCCTTCTCATGACACCTTGCCACACGGCCAGCTTAGTGATGCCAGAGGAGCTGAAACACCAGGGCTATGACAGACAAGGCTGTGCCATCTGGAGCCTGGGAATCCTGCTGTACACCATGCTGGCTGGTACATTGCATTTGCCAATGAGCCCAGCGACACACTGGAGGAAATCCTGACCCGATTCAGCAGCAGAAAGTTTACCTTCAGCAGGGGAAACTGGAACATGGTTACGAGATAGCCAAAGACCTGGTGTCCAAGACACTGCGTATGGACCCCTACCAGTGCCTCACGGCTAAGCAGGTCCTGCAGCATCCGTGGATCACCCAGAAAGACAAGCTTCCCCAGAGTCAGCTGCCCCACTGGAACTGCAGCTCGTGACGGGAGCCATGGCTGCCACATACTCTGCACTCAACAGCGCTGAGCCCACGCCCATCAAGGCCTCTATCCTGGCCCAAGAGCGGGTAAGCTGCTGTTGACCACCCTGTGAAGACCTGTAGCCTCCGGGCTGCAGGCCAGTGTTAGCCCCACAGAATCAGCACCCTTGCAGAGGAACAGGTTGAGTTCTAGGCCAGAGGGACTGGAGTCCACGGGGCCCAGGAAGCAGCCACACAGCTCACCTCAGCAAGGTGGGAGAAATGCCTTCTCCTCTCAGGAATGGACTCCTCTAGGCTCAGGCTCTGCTATTTGAAATCAATTCACTGTACAAACTGTTATCTTTAAGGAAAAAAATGGTATCCACCACCATGGGTTTTACAAGATCCCTTTGCCTTCCTGGGAGTGGAGATAGGCAGGGCAGTCCCTGGAAGGGAACTGAGTCATGTAGGGTGCTCTGTGGCTGAGACTCCTGAGAGCAGCTTGGGGTCCTACCCTGGGCCCCCCTAATTGGCCATCTGTAGCCATCAGCACACGTCTCCAAAGCAGTCCATGTCACCTCTCAGAGCCTCTGGCTGTTTGGCAGAACTCACTCTGTTCCAATGGCTCCTTTTCCGTTCCGTTCTGCAGGGGCCTGGGCCACTCCTGGTGGAGGAAAGGACAGGCTCCGGGCCAGCTCCCAGCCCAGGCACCTGCATCCACACCAGCCCTGCCAGTGGGTTTCCCGACGGGGGGCCGGCCTGCCTCAGGAGACGATGTGGGAAGCACTTTTTGGCTAGTTTCTGTGGGGTCTGCTGCAGGATGGAGTTCACAGGAGGCCAGGGGTGCAGGCCACGAGGGGCAGGGGCTTTCTTTATTTCTTCCTCAGCTGGTTACTCAGAGTTCATCTGTTCATGGCCTTTCTAATAAACTTACAGTTGAGCTGAAAAAAAAAGTAAATAAATAAAATTAAATGATTAATTAGGAGGACCAGCAGACAACATAATGGCTGCATTGCTGGACTCCTATGTAGTTGACCATGGTTCTAATTCCAGACCCGGTGGTTTAAACTCATGCCAGGTGCATATGTGTGCAGGCCCAAAGTCCTGAGAGGAGAATGGAGGAGCAGGAATTGTGGCGTGGCCATCCCCCCCCCCGCTTTTTGGGGTGCGGATTTTCCCCCTTCTGCCTCTTTGTTTTTCTGTCTCACTGGCAAGTACACATGAACTATAGCAAATATCTGTCTTAAAAGAAAAAAATAATTAATTAGGACCAGCAGGTGACATGGTGGTTTAGGCGCTGGACTTACACGTGGCCGATGGCAGTTCAAGCCCAGGACCTAGCAGCTTGCTTTCTCACTTTCTCTCTCTGTCTCTGTCTCTTTCTGGTGAGTGTTTATAGCAAATTTTAAAAAATAATAAAATTATTCTTCTAAAATGTAATTGATTAATTAAATAAAAACACATTCATTTGCTCAGTGTTTGTAGTAAATTATTTAAGAGCTTTGTTTTTTTAAAAGAGGCTTTTGCCTTAGGGCATATGCGCTCTCAGGAAAGAGAGAGACAGACATGGTGAGAGTGAAAGTGAGAAGTCACCCCCCACACCACAAACCCTTCTCATTATCCTCTGACGATTCTGGGCACACACACATGTGGCTGGCGTGATTTTCAAGCAGCCAGGTCGGGTACTCAAGCCGTACTTGGTCATGTAGAGTTCAGTGCCTTAACCACCATGCCACCTACTGGCCCCAGACCTCTGGCAAATTTGAAAAAATGAACTTAGCTGTGTTCCAGCAACTGAATTTATGGGCACTGAAGTGGAAATTTCTTAAATTTTTCACTTGCCATAAAATATTAGTCTTTTGTTTTTTCAACCGTTTTTTTTTTTTTTTGGAGAGTTTTTTTTTTGCTTTCAGGCGTGTGGGCTTGCCAGACAGAGAGAGACAGAGAGACAGAAAGCGAGAAATCACCCCCGGGGAGGATGGTCACGCCGCAATCCCTTCTCCTCCATTCTCCTCTCGGGATCTTGGGCATGCACACACACGTGTCTGGCATGAGTTTTAAGCCACCCGGTCTGGGACGGGAACCGCGGTCGACTACGTGGGAGTCCAGTGACATAGCCATTACGCTAACCGCTGGTCCCTTTTTCAACCATTTAAACATGTAAAAACCACGCTTGGTGATGGGATGTTCAGAAACAGACATTAAGCCAGATTTGGTCAATGAGCCATATTACCCACCCCTGATTTAGGCTAAACCAGCCTTCGATTAGTAATCTTTCAATAAAACATTCTTTTTTGGGGGGGTGGGGCACAGGCCACCCTCACTGGAAAGAGACAGAGAGGAAAAATAAGAAATCACCCCCAGGAGAGATGGCCATTCCTTCTCCTTCATTTTCTTCCTGGGATTTTGGGCACACATGCACATGTGCCTGGTGTGATTTTTTTAAGCTGCCAGGTTCAGGACTTGAACCACAGCCCACTTTGTGGGAGTCCAGTATCTTAACCACTGTACCACCTGCTGGCCCCTCAATAAAACATTATTATCCAGTCTTGTGAGTTTTTCCCCTTCTCCATCTGCTCTCTTCTCGTTCGTCAATTTTACCTCATCTTTTACTATTAATTACTACATATTGCTTCCATTTAAATAAAACTTCCTGTGCTGATATAGAAACTTTGGGAACTCAGAGGAAAAAATAGGAAAGCATTTTTTTTACAGCAAGTAGGGACCAGAGGTTAACTCCTTCAATCAATGAACAGGTATTATGGCTCAGGCAGTACGGAGGCCTGTTCTGGTGATAATATTCAGTCTTACAGTCACCAACAGTGACCTAACACATGAAGGCCACCAACCGAGCTCATCTATCAGATATCCTGAGAACAGTGAGACCTACAGTAGAAACCTTTTGTAATAATTATTTTTTATTTAATTTTATTTATTCATTTATTTTAATTTGACCAGAGAGACACGGGGCCAGGGGAGTGAGAAAGCAAGCCACCAGGTCTGGGACTCGAACCGTGGTTGGCCATGTGGGAATGTCCATTCGCTTTAACCACCATGCCACCTGCTGGTCCCTGAAACAGACATTTTTTTTTTTTTTGAGAGATTTTCACTGTAGGGCGCATGCGCTTGCCAGACAGACAGAGAGAGACATAGAGACAG
>NW_006205376.1:802992-813251 GCF_000334495.1 Tupaia belangeri chinensis | reverse complement strand
TGGGCATGCACACACACGCGCCTGGCTTGAGTTTTAAGCCACCGGGTCTGGGACACGAACCACGGTCGACTACGTGGGAGTCCAGCGACATAGCCATTACGCTAACTGCTGGTTCCCTGAAACAGACATTTTTAGCAAAACATACTAAACTGATGAGCAAATAATAGAAAACCTCCTTGTAACAAATAGCTAAAAGCAATAAGTTTAACTTTTTTTTAAAGATTGCCAATTAAATAGACATAATCTTGGGACCAGCAGTTAGCATAATGGCTATGTCGCTGAACTCCCATGTAGCTGACTGCAGTTCTAGTCCCGGACCCAGTGGCTTAAACTCACACTGGGCACATGTGCGTGCATGCCCAAGGTCCCAAGAGGAGAATGGAGGAGAAGGGATTGTGGCGTGGCCATCCCCCCTGGGGGGTGATTTCTCCTTTCTGTCTCCCTGTCTCTCTCTGTCTTTCTGGTGAGCACACACGCCCTATAGCAAAACCTCTCAAAAAAAAAAAAAAAAAAAGACATAATCTTCAAGGAACATGACTTTCGTTCAAAGCAAAAGTGCTGAAAATATGCTAAAACTGTTTTTGTTTATTATCTTTTTTTAAAAGATTTTTTTAAATGCCCCCCCCCCCCGGGTCAGATAATGCAATTGGACCCGCAGGGGAGGATCCTGGTCTGCATCCAGGACCTCCCTGTTCACGCGGGGCACGTGTGCACATGTCCATGATCGAGGCTGGCTGAGGCTGGAGATGGATTATGGTATAAGGACCCCACTGCAGAGTTCCTCTCTCTCTCCCCCTTTCTTGAAATAAATAAAAACTTTTAAAAATGAGAAGAAGACCAGCAGGTGACTTGGAGATTAAGGTGCTAGAGCCCACATGGCATCCTTCGTGGTTCAAATCCCAGACCTGGTGGCTTGAAAATCATGCTGGGTACATGTACGTGTATGCCCAAAATCCCAAGAAGAGAATGGAAGAGAAGGGACTGCAACGTGGCCATCTCCCCTGGGGAGGTGATTTCTCACTTCATTTCTCTCTCTCTTTTTTTTTTCTCTCTCTCTCTCGTCAACACACACAACCTAGAGCAAAAAAAAAGAAGTGAGAACATTTTTCCTTAATTCTAGTATACTGTAAAATGGTTTTATGGTATACATATTAAGGCTGACTTTTTATAAACATGGAATTCCTATTTATAAGAAGCTGTTAATAAGAAAAGCATGAGGCCAGCAGGTGGCATGGTAGTTAAGGCACTGGACTCCTACATGACTGATCACAATTTGAGTCCCGGACCTGATGGCTGACTTTCTCATTTTCTTTCTCCAATCTCTCTCTCTCTCTCTCTGGTGAGTGCATATACCCTGTAGTAAATGCAAAACCAAATGATGATAAATAAAATGAAATAAATAACTTTTTTTAAAATTAAGAAAAGTGTGACTTAGCTTAACGTAACTCCCTCGTCAGCTCGTGAAAGCCACACCACGCTGCAATGCTGCCACACTGCAATGCTGCCACAGAGCCGCATTTTTACTCCCGGGATATCGCTAATGAAAATTGAATTCTCTATCTCCTCGTGTGGCTTCCACAATGCATACATCGAGAAAATGGACTGCGAGCTGCGATGTCTGAGGAGTTAAGACAGCAGACACACTGCTGCACTGCGAAGCAGATACGGTTCATTTGTACACTTGTCACAGTGCGCTCTGAGAAGTGTTGTCAAAGGGAAAACAGGCTCTGAAAATGAATGCACAGGCTGGGCGCTGAATGCAAAGAGAAGCCGGGCTCTCTGGCCATGCTTTCTGGCACCAGCAGGAAACGTTCACTCTGCCATTCAGACTCCCCACAGTGGACCCAACGTTCTCTGCTGTCAGAGCCGTCAGTAAGGGTGAAAAGCTCCCCAGAATCTTTCAGGAAAGCAATATCCTTGTCACTTGTCAATGCTCTTGACAGCTGATGGGACGACTTGCCAGCTTAGCTGGTGGTTCTAAATTAATGAACGTTGTAGTTAAAAGGAAAAAAAAAAAAATCTATTGGCTTGGAACAGAATAATCAATGAAGAAACGTACATGTTTCCTTTTTAAAATGCTGTAACACATGCCCATTACTGCGGTGTCGCTTGTGGGAATGGTTGGAAAGTATTATCTTACCCATTCAGGATTTTTTTTTTCTTAAGTTTATTTCTTCTATGAGTGAGATAAATAGAGAGACAGAGTGAGAGACAGCGCCCCCAATAGGGTCTTAGCACTGTGACTGACTGCCAACTTTCACAACCCAGGATCATGGGCACATGCATGCCCAGAATACTCAGGGAGGCCTCTGAACAGAACCCAGAACCCTCAGAGTGTTGCCGATAATTACTGCGCCACCATCCATTCCCATCCCCTTATGGTTCTACAGGACTTCCATAATCAGTTAGAAGTTCTTTTATTTGGGGCCGGCAGGTGGTGTGGTGGTTAAGGATGCTGGATTCCCACATGGCTGACCACGATTCAAACCCTGGACCTGGTGGCTTGCTTTCTAACTTTCTCTCTCTTTTTCTGTCCCTCTCTGTTCAATTTTAAAAAGTAAATAAATAAATAAAGTTAAATAAAATAATTCTTTAAAAAAGAAGTCCTTTTATTTGGCTCCAGTGGGTGGTGTGGTGTTTAGGGCACTGAACTGCCACACAGCAGACCACAGTTAGAGTCCTGGACTCAGCAGCTGGAAAATCATGCTGAGGGCATATGTGTGTGTGCCCAAAATCCCAATAGGTGAATGGAAGAGAAGGGATTATGGTGTGGCCATCCTTGGGGAGGGTGATTTCTCACTTTCCCTCTCACTATCTCTCTCTGGCAAGCACACACACTCCATGGCCAAAACAAAACAAAACACCCAGACAAAAGAAGCCCTTTTATTTAACTTCTCTTATAAGATCACACCAACATGTCTCACAGGTTAACTTTGCCATATTCCAAATACTCTACAAATAAGTGTGTAGAAGCAGAGGGAAGTCTTCATTTGGACATTTTCCTGCACGAGAATAATTTAACAAAGTACTAATTTCTCCGAAGTAGATCACCATCGTTTTTTGTTTGTTTTGTATTGTTTTGTTTTTAAAGACATTAAGTGATTTTTTTTGAGGGAGAGATTTTTGCTGTAGGGCATGTATGCTTGCTGGAGAGAGAGAGATAGAGGAGCCAAAAAGAAATCACCCTCTGGGAGGATGGCCATGCTGCAATCCCTTCTCCTCCCTTCTTCTCCTCTTGGGATTTTGGACATGCATGCACATGCACCAGGCATGAGTTTCAAGTCACTAGGTCCAGGATTAAAACCATGGTCAGCCACTTAGGGATCCAGCACCTTAACCACTATGCCACCTGCTGGTCCCCATAAATGAATATTTTAATAAGCTTATATACTGAACCACCTAAAAGAAATTTTAGGAAACACTTTTAGCTATGGAAGGAACCACCATGTTCTCCTTCTCACCCTATGGAAGACATCGTTTTTATTCCTCATGGCCTTCCTTCTAAACTTCTACCTCAAAATCATTCTACCAGTACTCATTTTTCAAAGATGCTATTGAATCTGTAGGCTCTCTCTGCCTGATGGTAGTAACTGAATAAGCAGTTTTCCTATAAGGATTTTACTTCAAGGAAGCCTGTGGCAGATCCTCCTATCCACCTATTCAATGCAAATTCCCATCCTGTCTCACTCTCCATCCTGCACTCTGGATGCTGGAAAACTTAGAAATCTGTTTTCTAGACTTTCTTGCAGCCATAGCTACCTATACGACTCAGATGCTGCCAAGTAAATCTCTGAGATTCAGAAGGTTCAAAAAAATTTTTTTTAATTTTAATTCCATTTGTTGTTATTATAATTATTATTTTTAACTTGACCAGACAGAGAAACAGGCTCTGAAAATGAATGCACAGGCTGGGCGCTGAATGCAAAGAGAAGCCGGGCTCTCTGGCCATGCTTTCTGGCACCAGCAGGAAACGTTCACTCTGCCATTCAGACTCCCCACAGTGGACCCAACGTTCTCTGCTGTCAGAGCCGTCAGTAAGGGTGAAAAGCTCCCCAGAATCTTTCAGGAAAGCAATATCCTTGTCACTTGTCAATGCTCTTGACAGCTGATGGGACGACTTGCCAGCTTAGCTGGTGGTTCTAAATTAATGAACGTTGTAGTTAAAAGGAAAAAAAAAAAAATCTATTGGCTTGGAACAGAATAATCAATGAAGAAACGTACATGTTTCCTTTTTAAAATGCTGTAACACATGCCCATTACTGCGGTGTCGCTTGTGGGAATGGTTGGAAAGTATTATCTTACCCATTCAGGATTTTTTTTTTCTTAAGTTTATTTCTTCTATGAGTGAGATAAATAGAGAGACAGAGTGAGAGACAGCGCCCCCAATAGGGTCTTAGCACTGTGACTGACTGCCAACTTTCACAACCCAGGATCATGGGCACATGCATGCCCAGAATACTCAGGGAGGCCTCTGAACAGAACCCAGAACCCTCAGAGTGTTGCCGATAATTACTGTGCCACCATCCATTCCCATCCCCTTATGGTTCTACAGGACTTCCATAATCAGTTAGAAGTTCTTTTATTTGGGGCCGGCAGGTGGTGTGGTGGTTAAGGATGCTGGATTCCCACATGGCTGACCACGATTCAAACCCTGGACCTGGTGGCTTGCTTTCTAACTTTCTCTCTCTTTTTCTGTCCCTCTCTGTTCAATTTTAAAAAGTAAATAAATAAATAAAGTTAAATAAAATAATTCTTTAAAAAAGAAGTCCTTTTATTTGGCTCCAGTGGGTGGTGTGGTGTTTAGGGCACTGAACTGCCACACAGCAGACCACAGTTAGAGTCCTGGACTCAGCAGCTGGAAAATCATGCTGAGGGCATATGTGTGTGTGCCCAAAATCCCAATAGGTGAATGGAAGAGAAGGGATTATGGTGTGGCCATCCTTGGGGAGGGTGATTTCTCACTTTCCCTCTCACTATCTCTCTCTGGCAAGCACACACACTCCATGGCCAAAACAAAACAAAACACCCAGACAAAAGAAGCCCTTTTATTTAACTTCTCTTATAAGATCACACCAACATGTCTCACAGGTTAACTTTGCCATATTCCAAATACTCTACAAATAAGTGTGTAGAAGCAGAGGGAAGTCTTCATTTGGACATTTTCCTGCACGAGAATAATTTAACAAAGTACTAATTTCTCCGAAGTAGATCACCATCGTTTTTTGTTTGTTTTGTATTGTTTTGTTTTTAAAGACATTAAGTGATTTTTTTTGAGGGAGAGATTTTTGCTGTAGGGCATGTATGCTTGCTGGAGAGAGAGAGATAGAGGAGCCAAAAAGAAATCACCCTCTGGGAGGATGGCCATGCTGCAATCCCTTCTCCTCCCTTCTTCTCCTCTTGGGATTTTGGACATGCATGCACATGCACCAGGCATGAGTTTCAAGTCACTAGGTCCAGGATTAAAACCATGGTCAGCCACTTAGGGATCCAGCACCTTAACCACTATGCCACCTGCTGGTCCCCATAAATGAATATTTTAATAAGCTTATATACTGAACCACCTAAAAGAAATTTTAGGAAACACTTTTAGCTATGGAAGGAACCACCATGTTCTCCTTCTCACCCTATGGAAGACATCGTTTTTATTCCTCATGGCCTTCCTTCTAAACTTCTACCTCAAAATCATTCTACCAGTACTCATTTTTCAAAGATGCTATTGAATCTGTAGGCTCTCTCTGCCTGATGGTAGTAACTGAATAAGCAGTTTTCCTATAAGGATTTTACTTCAAGGAAGCCTGTGGCAGATCCTCCTATCCACCTATTCAATGCAAATTCCCATCCTGTCTCACTCTCCATCCTGCACTCTGGATGCTGGAAAACTTAGAAATCTGTTTTCTAGACTTTCTTGCAGCCATAGCTACCTATACGACTCAGATGCTGCCAAGTAAATCTCTGAGATTCAGAAGGTTCAAAAAAATTTTTTTTAATTTTAATTCCATTTGTTGTTATTATAATTATTATTTTTAACTTGACCAGACAGAGAGAGAAGAAAAGGGAAACTGAGAAAGAAAGCCGCCAGGTCTGAGACTCAAACCACAGTTAGCCATGTGGGAATCCAGTGTTCCCAACCATCATGCCACCTGCTGCCCCCCTCAAAAAAATTTTTAAGCCCTGTGAGGGGGCCAGCATGTGGTGTGGTGGTTAAGGGCTGGACTCCCACATGGCCGACACCAGTTTGAGTCCCAGATCTGGCAGCTTGCCTTCTCGTTTTCATTCTCTCTCTCTTTCTCTTTCTTTCTCTCACTCTGTCCGTCTCTGATCAAATGGAGATAAATAAATGAATAAAGTTAAATAAAGTAAAAACTTAAATTAGAAAAAAGCCCTTTGAGGAGGCAGCTGCACAGACTGATCCACTCTGTGGCAGAAACCCTAGAGGCTTCCAGAGCTGCCATGGCAGAAGTTCTACAGAGCAAGCCCTGGTGTCACAGGCACCCAGTGTTCATGTCCACAAGTAGCGGTGGAGTTTCCTGTCCACAGTCCAGGGCGTGGCTGAGTTGTTCTTCAAGTTCTACAGCATTCCACTTGGGTCCCAGGCACTCTCAGGAATTCTGTAAGCTACTCTAAATCCTGATGTAAATTCCTTTCTGCTTAAATTAGCTAGAGGTCATTACTCCGGTGGCAATTTAGAACTCTGACAAATACAAACCTTCCCATCCTGCCTCCAAATTGCAAGAGCAATTTGTAAGCTAAATAATGTGATTGAATGTATAAAAGAAAATGAAGTAAAAAAAAGGCAAAAAAACATCAGGAAAAAAAAAAAAGAAATCCAGTAGACCTAAATGTGAGAATTTATTCTACCAGTTGAGGTCTTGGTTGAGTTCCGAACATCCCTGTGCTTAGGTTTTCTCTGCAACTAAAAAAGAAAGAAAAAAAAAAAAAGTAAATGCAACACTGGCAGGCTGACCCACTGGAAAGGTTCTGGGCTCACGTCCGAAGACCTCCCTGAGTGTGCTGGTACACACATGCCTGTGATCCAAGGCTGGCTGAAGCTGAGATGGATCATGGCTTCAAGGCCTTGCTGGGGTTGCTCTCTCTTGTCTCCCTCTCTATCTTGCTCACAGAAGTAAACTTTTTTTAAGAATTATTTTATTTAGGGACCAGCAGTTAGCGTAATGGCTATGTCACTGGACTCCCACGTAGTCAACCGTGGTTCACATCCCGGACCCGGTGGCTTAAAACTCATGCCGGGCACATGTGCTTGCATGCCCAAGATCTCACGAGGATAATGGAGGAGAAGGGATTGCGATGTGGCTATTCCCCCTTGGGGAGTGATTTCTTGCTTTCTGTCTCTCTGTCTCTCTCTGGTGAGTGCACATGCCCTATGGCAAAAACCTCTCCAAAAAGAAAAGAAAAGAAAGAATTATTTTATTTAACTTTATTTATTTACTTATTTAAATCTGACCAGAGAGGGAGAGAGAGAGAAAGTGAGAAAGCAAGCTGCCAGGCCTGGGACTCAAACCGTGGTCGGCCGTGTAGGAGTCCAGCACCCTTAACCATCTCATCACTTGCTGGCCCCTTTCAAAGTAAACTTTTAAAAAATCGTTTCCTCTGGGATGGCATGGTGGTCAAGGTGCTAGATTTCCACATGGCTGACCATGGTTTGGACCTGATGTCCTGCTTTCTCACTTTCTCTCTCTTCTTCTCTGGAAAGTGTATGAGTCCTATATAAAATTTAAAAATAATAATAAATTTTTAAAAAGTTTCCTCTGCTAACAAGTGGGCATGGAGGGTAGTGGAGGAGGCTAACACCTACCACACTGGGCCACTGTGAAGATTTAGTGAGGTAATGTGTCACATCTCTGGTATGGTGCCTGACACATAGTAGGTCCTCCTGACATCATTGTTTCCTATGTTTAAACAATATAATATGTATGTTGGAGTAGATTATCTCACCCTTCAGCAAAAAATACAGATGGATATCCAGCGATAGTTAGGGAAAAGTATACAGCTCAAAACTAGGACAGAAGGAAAAATAAAAATTCCAAGAGCGGGTTAGGCCAGGAATACGTGAACATAAATTTGCTGTAAGGGCCAGATGAGAAAATGCTTTAAAGTAATACCAGACTAATGTGCTAGGAAGAGAAAAGAGCTATTAGAAATGCCTGTTTTATTTTATTTTTTTTTATTGCCAGAGGGTGCATGTACTCACCAGAGAGAGACAGAGAGACAGAGAAAGAGAGGGAGAAAGCAAGCCCTAATGGGGCTTGGTCATGCCACAATCTCTTTATTTTCATTTCTCTATCCCATCAAGGTTTGGGACACACACGTACAGGCACCTGAACTATTTTTCAAGTCACCAGGGCCAGGATTTGAGCCACAGCTGGCTGTGTGGGATTCGGCTCCTTTAACCAGTAGTCTACAAGCCTAAGAATCCTAAGAATCCATCCTTTCCCTTACAAAAGCAAAACCCAACTTCAGGCTTAAACACACTATAGGTAATATTTCTCACAAAACAAGTCTGGAGGTAGTTGTCACTGACAGCAGTTCAGCTGAGAAATTACGTCGTCAGTAATTCACTTACCCCCCCTCTCAGCTGCACCTAGCTTGTTGCTTTCGTCCTCATGTTTGCCATTGGGAGGCAGCAAGGGGCTACTCCTGTTACCCCAGAAGTACTCCTGCCCAAGTTGGTGAAAAGGAAGAGGGGCAAGAGCACTCTCCTCTGGTGCCTTTGTGTGTTTTTCAGGAAAGGAAGCCTTCCCAGATTGGCTCCACTTCCCTGTCATTTGCCAGAATTGGATTATATATCCACTCTAAGTAAATTATTAGTCAACAAAACAAAATCACAGGAACTCTGCAATACTTTTAAATATCAAGATAGGTTTGTGGTTCATAAGAGGACATCAACATAAATTTCCTTCCAAAGAAGTGGACAGGAGAGAGTGAATGGAAGCAGGGGCCTGGCTGTCTCTGTGTTGCTCAGTGCTGGAAGCTTTGTGTGGTGTGGGCAAGGGAGGCTTTCTCATAGCCACACACAGGCCTGCCTGGAGATGCGCTGAGGATTCAGCACTAACCTGGTGGAGAGGAAGTCAGTCCTGAGAAGAAATGAGCTGAGACAAAGAAGACATACTGGTGGGGCCAGCAGTGGCAGGGAAGTTGGGACAGCTGGATTCCACATGGCCACCCCCCATGGGAACGCTTTCTCACTCTCTCTCTCCCTCTCACCCCGCAAGTGCTCACCCCTTTCACCTGGACTCCCCTTACTCTTACAGGGAAAATCAGCCAGAGCAGCCCACACACTGGACACATCCCCACCTTGTTTCTTACCTGTTGGGTTTTCAGAGTCTGATATTCCTCTAGCCACAGTGCACATTATTTGGGAATTAGTATGTATCAAGAACATGATTGCTCAGGGCCATTTGTGGTGTGATGGTTAAGGCATTGGACTCCCATATGGCCAGCCATGGTTTGAATCCTGGACCTGGCAGCTTGCTTTTTCACTTTCTCTCTCTCATCAAATTTTTAAAAAATAAATAAACATAGGGACCAGCAGATGGCGTAATGGCTATGTTGCTGGACTCCCACGTAGCTGACTGCAGTTCGAGTCCCAGACCCAGTGAGGGACTCATGTCGGGCGCATGTGCGTACATGCCCAAGATCCCGAGAGGAGAATGGAAGAGAAGGGATTGCGGCATGGCCAATCCCCCTTGGGGGGTGATTTCTGGCTTTCTGTCTCTCTGTCTCTCTGGTGAGCACACATGCCCTATAGCAAAAACCTCTTCTCCAAAAAAATTAATTAAAAAAAATTTTTTTAAAAGAACATGAGAGCTGATGACATACATCATTAATAACAGAACTGTTGTACAGCTGTCTACACTTCTAACAGCTGTGATCAGGGATTCGCTCCTACCCAAGTTACCTGCCACATGCCTGGAAATCCTTTCCTGCCAGTAATTACTTGCCTTACTAACCCAATTACGTCCATTAAAAACATGAACAGAGGCATGAAATCAGTTCATAAATGCAAAGTTACTCATGCACACCACCACTTCCTCGTCCCACTAACCCGAGTCTGTTAAAGCATGTTATCAGAGCACATGTAACTTTCAGACAACACTGTTTCCCCTGATTCATAGAGCAGTAACATGCACTATTAAAAATCAACGTTCTAGCTTTTTCAACAAATGGTGAAGGAATAAGAATTCCTTCTTTAAGAATTATTTTATTTCACTTTATTTAATTTGATCAGAGAAGGAAAGAGT
>NW_006205376.1:798637-802961 GCF_000334495.1 Tupaia belangeri chinensis | reverse complement strand
AAAGAGAGAGGGAAAGTGAGAAACTAAGCCACCATGTCCAAGACTTGAACCACAGTCAGCCACATGGGAGTTCAGCGCCCTGAACCACCACGCCACCTGCTAGCTCCAGAATAAAAGTATATCTATACTGGAAAAAATAAACCTCAATTCTTACCTCACTCCAAACAAGAAAATTAACTCAAAGTTGATCAACCTAAAGAAAATAGCTAAACCATACAACTTCAAAAAAAAAGAAAGAAAGAAAAACACACACACAGAGAGGGACCAGCAGATGGTATAATGGTTGTGTTGCTGGACTCCCACATGGCCAACCACAGCTCAAGTTCTGCATCTGACAGCTTGAAATTCACACCGGACACGTGTGTGTGTGTGCCCAAAATCCTGAGAGGAGAATGGAGGAAAAGAGATTGTAGTATGGGCATCCCCCCCCAGGGGGGTGATTTCTCACTCTCTGTCTGTCTTTCCAGTGAGCACGCGTGCCCTATAGCAAAAACTTCTCTTAAAAAAAAAAAAAATTGGACTTCATCAAAAATGTAAAGCTTCTGGGGGCTATAGCCAATGGCATGGTTAAGGTGGCTGGATCCCCCATGGCCAACTATATAGTTTAAGTCCCAAACCCAGTGGCTTGAAAAACATACCAGGCATATGTGCATGCATGTCCAAAACCCCAAAAGGCAGGAGACATGGAGGAGAAGGGATTATAGCACGATCATTCTCCATGGGGGGGGGGGGAGGTGTGCTTTCTTTTCTTTTCTTTAAGGTTTTTGCCATAGAGCATGTGCGCTCACCAGAGACAAAGAGAGAAACTGATAAATCACTTCCCAGAGGGGATGTCCATGCCACAATCCCTTCTCCTCTAGTCTCTTTTTGGGATTTTGGATGCACATGCACACACACCTCATGATTTTTCAAGACGCAGGGTCCAGGACTTACACTATAGTCAGCCATGTGGGAATCCAGTGTCTTAACAACCTGCTGACCCAGGGAGTGCTTGCTTTTTGTTTCCTCCATGTGGCAAGCACACTTGCCAGAGAGAAAAAATCAGAAATTACCCCCCCAGAGGGGATAGCCACATCACAATCTCTTCTCCTCCTGGGATCTTGGGCATGTACACACACACCTGGCCTGAGTTTTAAGCTACCAGGTCCAGGACTCAAACAGTGGTCAACTATGTGGGAGTCCAGTGACTTAATCGTTATGCCATCTGCTGGTCCCACACTACAGCTTTCTGAATCCTAGTAAAACCATCACATCTGATAAGTACACTCAGCAAATCAATGAACTGCACAGCAAACTAACACCTACAGCTGACACAGATCAAGAAAGGGCCCGATTCTTTTCCACAACGACACCTGACCACACATAGCATAACCAACCCTTTAGAAGTCAAACAAATTTGCCTCATCCACCATATTCACCTGACCTCTCGCCAACCAACTGCCACATCTTCAAGTATCTCAACAACTTTCTGCATGGAAAGCACTTCCACAACCTGGAGGATGCTGAAGATGCAGCAAGATTTCATCAAACCCTGAAGCATGGACTTTTACACTGCAGGAACAAACGAACTTATTTCTTATTGGCAAAAATGTGTTGGTTCAGGGCTGGCAGGTGGTGTGGTAGTTAGAGGCGCTGGACTCCCAAATGGACGACTGCAGTTTGAGTCCCGGACCTGGCAGCTTGCTTTCTCGCCTTTTCTCTCTTTCTCTCTGTATGTGTTTGTCCCTCTCTGGTCAAGTTAAAATAAGTAAAGTTCAATAAAAAAAATTTTTTAAAGTGTCAGTTGAATAATATTTTGAATAATAAAAATGTATCTGAGCCTAGTTATAATGATTTAAAATTCATGGTCCAAAACTGCAATTGCCTTTGCACCAAACTAATACAAAGATAACCTAATTCTTTAAAAAATATTTCATTTATTGTTTTTTAATTTGACCAGAAACTGAGAGAAAGTGAGAAAGCAAGCCACTAAGTCTAGAACTGGAACCACGGTCAGCCACATGGGAGTCTAGCACCTTAACCACCATGCCACCTGCCAGCCCTTGAGAACCTAATTTTTAAATATGAGTAAGAGAGGGGTCAGGTAGTGTATTGGTAACACAACCCTCCGCAATACTGAACCTACATGGGAGGGTCTCACACATGTCCATGGTCTTGCTAGGAATGACTGTATATCTTGGTCTCTGTCTCTCTTTCATGGAAGAAATGGTTGAGAGGATTTTATTTTTAAAGAGTGAAAGATTTCAACAGATACCTTTGCCAGAAAACATACATGAATGATCAATCAGCAGATGAAAAGATACTCAAAATCATTAGTCATCAGGAAAATGCAAATTAAAAGCACAAATATACCACTACCGATCAATCAGAAAACGTAAAGTGAAATACCATTGCTCACTAAAAATCACCAACCTTCTCCAGGTCCAGAGCAGAAAATATACAAGACAAACTGGGAAAGAGCATGCAGACCAGAAAGCAAAGACACCATCAAAGGGCAATAACAGGGACATATCAAAAACAAAACAAAACACCACCGGTCAGCTTGAAGAGCTGGTCAAAATGAGATGACTTTTTTTCCTGGTGGTATGTGCACTTACCAGAAGGAGAGAAAGAGGAAACACCCCTACAATGGGTGTGGTCACACTGCTATTCTTTTTTCCTCCATCCCTTCAGGTCTTTGGGTGCACACACACATACATGCCTGGCATGTTCTTCAAGCCACTGGGGCAAAGATTCAAACTGCAGTTGGTCACGTGGTATCCAGCTTCTGAAGCATAGCACTTAACCACTGCACTATCAGGCCAGCCCACAATGTGATGTCTGGAGCATTGAAACAAATTAGGATTCCAAACTGATTAAGATAAAAAAAATATGAAAGTCTTTATGTGTATATAGAGAGGTTTTAAGTTTAGTTATATATTTCCTGAGCGAGAAAGGAGAGGGAGAGGACAACTCCCAACAGGTTCTCACCATGCTGTAACCCCCCTGCATTTTCCCAGCCAGCCAGGACAGGTGTACCAGCACTTAGGTTAACTGGGATCTGCAATCATGGCTTCCTATATGGTTCTGGTACTGCATAGCGGTGCCCTACTGCCCGCACCTCTACAGGTGGGCCAAAAGCCATAGTTATTTCTTTTTTCTTTCTTTTTTCTATTCCCCATGAAAGGGTGCTTTCTCCCCTTTCTCTGTTTCTCTCTGGTCAACATACCAAACCGCTAGCACGCACGCACGTGCACACACACACACACACACACACACACACACATATATATATATATATATATAGTGATCTAAGTGAGGTGGTATGAGCCTGTAATCCCAGCTACTCAAGAGTCTGAGACAGAAGGATGGCAAAAGAGCAAGACTCTGCCTTTAAAAAAAAAAGGACTATAATAGATTAAGAGTCAGGATCAGCAGATGGTGTGGTGGTTATGATGCTGGACTCCCACATAGCTGGCCACAGTTCAAGTTTTGAATCTAGCAAGTTGTGTGCGTGTGTGCCCAAAATCCCAGGAAGAGAATGGACAAAGGATTGTGCCATGGCCATCCACCAGGGGGATGATTTTTCACTTTCCCTCTCATTCTCTTTCTCTCTGTCTTTCTCTGGCAAGTGTTCATACTCTATGACCAAAAAAAAAAAAAGCTTAGAAAAAATGGATTGGGACCAGTAGATGGCATAATAGTTACGTCATCACTGGACTCCCCCGTGGGGGACTGTGGTTCACGTCTCTGACCCAATGGCTTGAAACTCATGCCAGCCGCATGTGCATGTGTGCCCAAGATCACGAGAGAAGAATGGAGAAGGATTGTGATGTGTTCATTCCCCCTGGGGGGCAATTTCTCTCTGTCTCTCTGTCTCTGTATCGTTCTCTGGCAAGCACACATGCCTTATAGTGAAAACCTTTCTTAAAAACAAAAAAAGCTGGGACTGGAAGGTGGTGTGGTGGTTAAGGGTGCTGGACTTCCACATGACTGACAGCGGTTTGAGTCCTGGATCTGGCGACTTAGTTTCTCACTTTCTCTCTCTCTCTCTGTCCCTCTCTAGTCTAATTAAAATAAATAAAGTTAAATAAGATTTTAAAATAAATAAATAAATAAGGGGACCATATGTTAATGTAATGGCTATGTTGCTGGACTCCCATGTAGTCGACTGCAGTTCGCATCCCGGACCCGGTGGCTTAAAAAAAAAGAAGAAGAAAAGAAAAAATAGATTAAGAGTCTGTGGGTAGGGAAGCCGGCGCGGGGCGCGCCCGGCGGAAGCCGGCGCGGGGCGCGGGAGAGCCCATGCCCCCGGAGCGGGATGGGGCTTGGGAAAAATTTTCGG
>NW_006205376.1:782565-795175 GCF_000334495.1 Tupaia belangeri chinensis | reverse complement strand
AAATGCACATTTGATGACTGAAGAGAGTTGTATGGACACAACTGGGGTCTACTTTATAATATGTTCATTCTACTCCCTGGGGTCTATGCCTAGGATCAGATTTGGATACATGTGTAAGGAGATGTCAGCTGTGCTAGCTAGTGGATATATTTAGACAAATTGAGTTCATTGGTAGAACAATTGAATGGGGGGGGGCAGAAGCCATTGAGGGCAATCATGAATGTCAGGGACAATGGAGGAGGAAGATGGGACATGGCAGAGGGTGGGGATGGGGAACCTAGGATGGCAAAACAAAGGGCAAGGTATGCAGGACACAAAAATTGGGAAATCATTTGCTGAGAACATATATGTTGATGTGCTTGATTGAGCCAATGCAAAGTGTATTTTGGATGGAAAATTCATATGTGTGTTGTGATGAGAAAAGAAAAAAAAAATTTATAATAATAATAAAAAAATGAAAAAAAAAAAAAAAAAAAGAGTCTGTGGGTAATTGACTAAAATTTAACTTTACTGAAGTGTGTTAAACAAAGTGACTAACCATATTACTATTAAATAGACACACTGTCAAGGGAACCAGAGGAAGAACTAATACTGATAAAGAATTATAAAAACAGGATGTCAAAGTAAGCCTGGCATAACTTATGCAGAGTGAGTAACTACTGACCGTTTCTCCAGAGCAGGATGACATTGAGGCCAGGTGGTGATGGCGGTGCAGCGATAGGGCAACCAGATGCACATGGGACAGGTCCCGAGTTTGCAGCTGGGACCTTCCTGAGCATGCCAGGACTGTGCTCATGTGCCCATGATCCAGCCAAACGAGGCTGGGATGGGGGACCATCTCTCTACCTCTGTCTCTCTCTCATGGAAGAAATAAATAAATGGACTTAAAAAAAAAAAAAAAAAAGTGGCGTCCATTTTCTTCTCAGGACCTTGGACATAGAAGCACATGGCCGTGAGTGATTTTCAGGCCACTGGGTCTGGGCCTCAAATCATGGAGTCAATCATATGGGATCCTGCTCTTTAACCACCATACCACCTGCTGGCCCCTCACAGTCTACTTTATAATATATTTCTTCATCCCACCAGCCTGATACACTTCTGTATAGACCATTCTACCTCCTTTGGAGGCAGTAGAGTTTGAAATTAATTTCAAACTCTAGAAACATACAATCTGGGTCAACATCCCAGCCCTACCTCGTATTTTTTTAAAAAACTTCTATTTATTGGTCTATAGATTTTTTTTTGCTTTATAATCAGTATATTAAAAACACATTCATACATTTCAAGAATTGCTTAAATTCTTTTTTTTTTTTTTGAGAGATTTTTGCTATAGGACGCGTGCGCTCACCAGACAGACAGAGAGAGACAGAGAGACAGAAAGCGAGAAATCACCCCCCAGGGGGGATGGTCACACCGCAATCCCTTCTCCTCCATTCTCCTCTCGGGATCTTGGGCACGCACGCACACGCACCCGGTGTGAGCTTTAAGCTACCAGGTCTGAGACGCGAACCGTGGTCGACTACGTGGGAGTCCAGCGACATAGCCATTACGCTAACTGCTGGTTCCCAAGAATTGCTTAAATTCTGTTCATCCAGATTTAAGCATGTGAACACATGACTTTATAACATAAAATTAGAACTATTCATCATAATCTGCTATCCTACCAACATCAAATTAGTTACTTTGGAGCATAAGTTAAATGGTTTAAAGTAAATCTGTAATACCTAATAACATCTTTCTATACCACACATGCAAATTACTTCTCCATGTAAAGGTTGTTTCACTTTGTAAGTTACCCAGCTCCAGAAGTCACTGCTCGGGGGCTTTTCATAGTCCAAATAGAAGGGGAGTGGGGGAGTTGGAAGTAACCAGGACTGGTCACAATATATATATATGTATATAAAAAAAAAAGATGGCACAACAGAAGGGAATGCAGTTCTAGAGGTGTAAGCCCTCAGGAAGCAGCACATTATGATAAACCCCTTTAGAAAGGTATTATTTTTATCACTGATGCCACAGGCTAAATTATATTATGCCATCCATTTTCAAGTTGAGGCAATAGAATAAATACAGAGACATCACAATGAGTCCCACTTAACACAAATAACTATATAGACCATCACACACTTTCCTACAAATTTGTATCTCCTTCTGATTACCAGTTACATACAGGATTTTAATTTCATAGCTTGACAATGAGGGGTCATACACTGAAGTCAAGACATATATCTAGCGTTTCAGTCTAAGCTCATCCATGTACATAGCTGAAATCAATGGCAAGGAATGGCCTAATAAATGCTAGGGGAACTTTGTAGTTTTTACAGCTATTAAAACTGTATTTTGCACACTGAAGTCATCATACATACAGGGCAAAGTCAGCTTTTATATTTGCATTTATTCTTCATTTAACTTTTTAAAACACTCCTATAGATGAATATTAAAACAAAAACCATAGCAAGTAGTGAGCATATTATGATTACAGTGCTTCACTCATTCACGGGATGGTCACACCGCAACCCCTTCTCCTCCATTCTCCTCTCGGGATCTTGGGCATGCACGCACACGCGCCCGGCGTGAGTTCTAAGCCACCGCATCTGGGACGCGAACCATGGTCAACTACGTGGGAATCCAGCGACAAAGCCATTACGCTAACTGCTGGTTCCCGTTCATTTAGCTTTTAAAAACACTACTATAGATGAATATTAAAACAAAAACAATAGCAAGTAGTGAGCATATTACGATTACAGTCCTTCACTAATTCACTACTGCATATAAAATGCCAGCAGTTTTATTCACTGGCCCCATTAAGAGGTCTGACACTGAACACAGCCTCAGGGATGATGTTCATCCTCCTCATATGCTTCTCCATTGTAATGGCGCTGTCTTTTCTGATTTGGATCAAAGTCCACCAGTTCTACCTGGTCCATTTCATTGGTCTCTTCTACGTCCTTCCTTTCAGGTAGAAGTTTTTCCAGCAAAGAGAGTTTATCAGGAGACAGAAAGCCATTCTCAGGGAAGTTTAACTTAAATTCAATGATTAGGCGACCCTTTTCATATGGTCTACAATAAATTGGCATGCCTTCATTTAACACACACTTGATATCTCCATTCTTGACTATGGTTTGGTTGTCAAGAGTGGAAATTGGCTTCTGGAAGCCACACAATGCTTCAACCAGCTGTATGTCCATACACATGAAAAGGTCTTCTCCTCGCCGAGTAAAAACAGCATGATCTTGGGGAACCAGCAGTTAGCATAATGGCTATGTCACTGGACTCCCACGTAGTTGACCGCGGTTCATGTCCCGGACCCGTTGGCTTAAAACTCACGCCGGGTGCGTGTGTGTGCGTGCCCAAGATCCCGAGAGGGAGGAGAAGGGATTGCGGCGTGACCATCCCCCCTGGGGGGTGATTTCTCGCTTTCTGTCTCTATGTCTCTCTCTGTCTGTCTGGCGAGCGCACGTGCCCTACAGTGAAAATCTCTCAAAAAAACAAAAAACAAAAAACAAACAAAAAAAAACAGCATGATCTTTCTGATCTAGTACGATGATAACATCTCCTGGCTCCAGTCCTGCTTCTTGGTCTCCTTCACCATGGAATGCTATCTTCTGGCCATCTTTCATGCCTTTGTCAATATGAATTTCTAGAATCTTTTTCTCCTAAACTATCTTCCTTCCATTGCAATTTTTATTTATTATTATTTTTTTGGGGGGGAGAGGTTTTTGCTATATATAGAGAGAGACAGAGAGATAGAAAGCGAGAAATTACCCCCCCCAGGGGAGGATGGCCATGCCACAATCCCTTCTCCTCCTTTCTCCTCTCAGGATCCTGGGCACGCATGCACACACACCCAGTATGAGTTTAAGCCACCAGGTCCGGGAACCGCGGTCAACTACGTGGGAGTTCAGCGACATAGCCACTACGCTAACTGCTGGTCCCTTTCCATTGCAAATTTTACATCTATCTTTAGGACTGATCCGTTCTCCATGGCCTTGGCACTCCATGCATACAGACTGAATTTGCTGAACCATTCCAGGTCCTATCTGATGAATTCTTATTTGCATTCCAGTACCTCGGCAATTGGGACAGCACTCTACTGCTCCTTTCTTACCACCTCGGCCTTCACATTTGCCACAAATCACATTCTTCTAGAGGGCCATTTTTCTTCTTGCACCATTATATAAATCTTCTAAGGTTACCGACAACTGATGGACAACATTTTTACCTCTTCTTTCTCTCTGCATCTTTCCTCCTCCTCCAAAAAACATATCAAAGATGTCCATTAGGGAGCCCAAACCACCACCTGCTCCACCCTCTTTAATTGCCTGCTCTCCTCCTTTGTCATATAATTCCCTTTTCTTCACATCAGGGAGAACTTCATAAGCTTGAGAAATCTGTTTAAACTTCTCACCTTCATTTGGATTCTTATCAGGGTGGCACTTCAAGGCCAGTTTCCTATAAGCCTTCTTCAACTCTTCCTGGGTAGCATTGAGTTTGACCCCCAGAACATCATAGTAAGTCGTTTCTTTCACCATTTTCTACAGTCAGTGAGCGGGCTGAGGCCGGCAAGGGGGAGCGGGAAGGTGCGCGTAGCTTGGCGCAGCTCCGGCAGCCGCCGCTCCTCAGCTTCTCGCCAAGCATTCTATAAAGTTCTGCCTGGTCTATAGATTTTATAAATGAGGTTCTTGTCTTATGTGAGAATTAAACCACAATAGCATTTGATGCTGACCAGCCTATGCTGAGCGTGCCGTACATGTCCACTAGCGTTATTTGCTTTTTAAATAATTATTTAGTTTTTTAAATTATTATCAATTATTTGCTAGAGGGCATGTGCACTCACCAGAGAGAGAAAGTGAGAAAGCAAGCCATCAGATCCAGGACTGTAGTTGGCCATGTGGTCCAGCGCAGTAACCACCGCGCCCCCTGCTGGCCTCGACAGTGTTATTTTTATCCAACACAGTAGATGAGGCATCTACGCAGTCTTTCCTGCTCTCTGTTATTGGCTCTGTCTTGCAGACATTTCCATGGGAGAATGATCTCCATTTTGGGCGATGCCCAGGGCGGAGTACTCGGTGACATACTCTAGAGTACTCGGAGAGAGACTCTGCATAGAAGCCCCTGCCTGAACAAAGTGGGAAAGAGTGATTTTCTGGGCAAGAGACCGAGGGCTCCAAGGGCACCTTGGCTTCTCCACGCTAAAGAGGGTTTTTGCTCATCCAGCATTCCCTCTGCCAGTCAGGGACTAATTGAAGTCAACGCTGACTGAAAGCAGAAAAAGTAGTCAAGTCACCTTTTTGTTGCTTCTGTTCTTTAATAATCATACATTTTCCTGAATATGACATTTTGAAACATATTTATAAAAGATGGATGTAGAAAGATTTGGGGAAAAGCTGGCTCATCCCTTCCTTTGTATAGACCATGTATATACAACACATCTATATATAGAATTTAAAATTTGCCACCTCACAAAAATGTAAAAATAGGTAGAACACTTAATATACTTATTTGACCCAATATGTTCAAAATATTATTATTTTCAGAAGTACTCAACATTTAAAAGTTACTCAGCTAAATAAACTTTACTTTCCTCCCGTCATTCAAACACTCTTTTGTAGCTACAATCCTGGACTTAGTTCAAGTCTATGTTACTATTACCTAGAAAGTAGCTCTAGGCTGATGCCTCTGCTTCTCCTTTCTTTTTCTTTCCGGTTTTGCTACAGGGTGCATGCACTCCCTGGAGACAGAGAGAGAGAGGAAGCGACCCCCAGCAGGGACAGCAACACTGCAATCCCCCTCCTCTCCTCCCAAATCCTGAGCACCCACATGCGGCACATCTCCCAAGCTATCATGGCCAGGACTCGAACCGTCCCAGCCACCTTTCCACCAGCTGCCCTCTCCCATCTTTCTTAAGTCTACTTGACACAGAGTCAGATTTACCTACCTAAGATGGAAAGATTTACCATTTTACAACTTTGCATAAAATTTTTTAGATACTCACTGTTTATTAAAACTTGTACTTCTCCATTGGCCTGCGATGTCTTCTGCGACGGGAAGCCATGGCTGCCCTCCTCAGGTCTCTACTTCCATCTCCTCCTTCTTCCTCTAGTAAACCTTACTCTTAGGAAATGCTTAACAGCTGGTGGTCCCTGCGCACAGCGCTCAGCTCACAGCAGCTTGCTTTAAACTCCAGGTTTATGCTATTGACTATTCCCACCTTGGCATGTCTAAGTTTGTTAAGCCACCTGTCACTCTTCTAACCTCTGCTCATTCACTAAGCAATAGTTTAGGCCTCATCTGCTCTAGAGAAACTGCCCTAATCCCTGACACTGGGTTCAGCTCCTCTCACGTGCCTATGGCATCACGTACATGGTGTTAGCTTGGCTCTTCCCACATTGGCTGGAATTCCTGCTCACATCTTTGTCCAAGCCAATAGACTCTTCGACGACAATACAGAGCTTGGCATGTACCAGACACTCAACAAACGTTCATGCTTGAACAAAACTGAACGTATCTATTGTAAGATGTAACTATTAATCAATCAGTGACTAATTAATATGCAATATAGACATTGTGAAATTCTTAAGTGATTTGCCCTTCAAATAAAAAGAATTGGAGAGCTAGGTGATTTGAGCGGCGTGTTTTTCCAGTCTACATAATTGTTCTGTCAGCTAAGAACTGTAATTACAACATATTGCTTCTGAAGTGATTGCTACGTGTGGAAACCACATGTGATTTCAAGAGCACTTATTAAAACATTAAAAATGCAAGCCATGACCTATTAGAGATTGTCCTGCTAGCAACACAAAGTTTCAGAGCACTTACGAGCTCTGACAAATTCTAACATAGATGTAATGCTCACTAGGTGAGCCAACATTGCCTGCTAGATCGCTGCTAGCAGGGAGCAGTAAATCGAGACTTCTCCCACTGCTGCCATCTTTTGGCTCAACGACAACAGAAAATCCTTTTTTTAAAAGAATTATTTATTTTATTTATTATTGTGATTATTTTTTAGAGAGATTTTTGCTATAGGGCATATGTGCTCACCAGAGAGACAGAGACAGAAAGCAAGAAATCGGCCCCCAGGGAGATGGCCACACTGCAATCCCTTTTCCCCCAGTCTTCCCTTGGGATTTTGGGCACACATGTACATGTATTTTTAATTTGACCGGGGGTACAGGGAATGAGAAAGAAGCTTCCAGGTCCAGGACCCAAACCATAGTCGGCCATATGGGAGTCTAGCACCTTAACCACAACTTCACCTGCATAGCCCTGATGATAGAAAGTCTTAAGAAGAAAGTAAGGGTAGAAACATATTTTTTCCCTTTATTCATGATACATGAAAAAGAGAGAGAAATTAACACCTCTATAGGGTCTGGTCACAATGATCCCCCTTGTCAGTTTTCCAGACCATTGGATCCTGGGCACTTGTGCATGTACGTAGCAGAAAGAAATGAATACTTTTTTTTTTTTAAGAGAGATTTTTACTATAGGGCGTGTGCTCACTGGAAAGACAGAGACAGAAAGGGAGAAATCGCTCCCCAGTGAGAGTAAGACTACACTGTAATTCCTTCCATTTTCCTCGGGATTTTTGGCACACACGCACATGCACCTGGGGTGAGTTTCAAGCCTCTGGGTCTGAGACTCGAACTACAATAGGCCATGTGGGAATACAGTGACATAACCATTACATCCTCTGCTGGTCCCAAGAAACAAATACTTAACACATACTTTGTGTCGGAACTGATTTTGAAGATTTCATATGCATTATTTCATTTCATACTCATAGCAATCTTCTACTGCAGCCATTATCATTTTCCCATGGGTAAGAGAGAAAAGCGAGTGGAGTAGACACTGTTAGACACCTTTCCCAAACCATCAAGTGCACGAATCCCTCAGAGAAGCCTGACCCAGACTAGGAGGTAAATCCTAACTGGCCTTGAGCCATCAAGGAGCCTTTATCTGTTGATAGATTGCCAAGACATTGGACATACAAGGCTAACTAAGGCTGCTGGGGAGAACTTTTTCAGGGAGGTTTTCTTTGTCAAAAAAAAGAAGAAGAAGAAGAAGAAAGAAACAGGGCCACACAGATTAAGGTGGCACAGAAATTAAGGTAGCTGGATCCCAGATGGCCAACTTTGTGGTTCGAATCCCAGACCACATCACTTGAAAATTATACTAGTGCATGTGCATGCATGCCCAAAATCCCAACAGGAGAATGGAGGAGATGGGATAGCGGTGTGGTCATCCCCGCCCTCCCTGGGACAGAGGGGTGATTTCTCACTTTCCCTCTCATTGTCTCTCACTCTCTTTCTCTGGGAGCACACATGCCCAATTGCAATAAATAAATTTTTTTCTCTCTCTTTTTTTTTTTTTTTTTTTTAAGGGGTTATAGGGCGCATGCGCTCACCAGAAAGAGAGAGACAGAGACAGAAAGTGAGAAATCACCCCCAGGGGGGATGGTCACGCCGCAATCCCTTCTCCTCCATTCTTCTCTCTGGATCTTGGGGATGCACACACACATGCACATGCACCCGGTGTGAGTTTAAGCCACCAGGTCCAGGATTCAAACCACGGTCAACTACATGGGAGTTCAGTGACATAGCTGTTACGCTAACTGCTGGTCCCTAAATAATTTGTTTTTGAAGTCTAGCAGAGCTTTATCTTTTTTCTCCCTCTGAACATTCTTATACATATGTAACCATAAAACTGTGTGGCAGTCATTTGACACCCTGAGGGAGCCAGCCTAAGCAAATGTGTTGAGAATTGCACAGTAGGAAGATGGGAGGAGCCTAGTTTCTTTTCTTTCTTTCGTTTTTTTTTGTTATTGTTGTTGTTGTTGTTGTTAAGAGTTCTTACTTAATTTTATTTATTAGTAGTATTTTTAAATTTGCTATAGGGCACATGCACTCAACAGACACACATACATACAAAGAGTGAGGGGAAAATGAGAAAGCAAGCCTCCAGGTCCAGGCCTTGAAACACTGCTGGCCATGTGGGAGTCCAGTGCTTAACCACTATGACAACTACTGGCCCCAGGAACCTAGTTTCTTTCTTTTCTTTCTTTTTTAACTTTTGTTTTTGAATTATTTTTTATTTAACTTTATTTATTTATTTTATTTGACCAGAGAGAGACAGAGTGAGAGAGAGAGGGAAAGTCACAAAGCAAGCCACCAGGTCTGGGACATAAACCACAGTCGGACAAGTGGGAGTCCAGTGCCCTTAACCACTACCCCACCTGCTGGCCCCAAGGAACCTAGTTTCTTGATGACATCACTGAGCAGCTATTCTAACCATAGACTTCTTTTTATGTGAGATATTATATGTAACTGTTTATGTTGTTTTCATTTTGGATATTTTGTTACTTGTAATCAGAGGCATCCTAATTGATTCACTGAGACTTAGTGAAGTTCTCAAGTACAAAGATTTGAATCTAGTACATCATGCTATTATCTACTAATTTCTTACTTTCTTTTTTAAGTTTATTTTTTATTTAGTGAGAGAGAGAAGTTCCCCCAACAGGGTCTCTCTGCACTGCCAGCCTCTGGCCAGCCAGGGTTACAGGTACCTACATGTTCGGATCTGACTACAGGTCTGTTCTGTGGCTCCAGGATCACGCAGCAACGCTCTACCACCTGCACCACTGTGCTAGGCCTGCCTATTTCTTTTATACACACAGGAAAACAGCAAAAACTCTGGGTGAACAAAAGGTAAAAATACACGTTCTTGGGGCAAGCAGGTAGCAGGGTGGTTAAGGTGCTGGATTCCCACATGGCCAATGATGATTCAAGTCCAGTACCCAGTGGCTTGAAAAGCACTCTGGGCACATGTGTGTGCATGCCCAAAATCCCAGGAGGAGAATAGAGGAGAGGAGTGTGCCCCCATTCCCCAAGTGATTTCTCACTTTCTCTCTCACTGCTTCTGGTAAGTATGTGCACCCTATGGCAAAAACAAAACAAACAAACAAACAAAAAGGCATTGGGGGCTCAAATTCTTAAGAATGAAATGTAGGGGCTGGCAGGTGGCGTCGTGGTTAAGGGCGCTGGACTCCCACATGGGCGACCACAGTTCGAGTCCCGACCTGGTGGCTTGCTCTCTTTCTCTCACCAAATTAAAATAAATGACCAAATAAAGTAAATAAAGTTAAATAAAATAATTAAAAAAAAAGAATTAAATGTGTAATTCTTTTTTTTTTTTTTAATCTTTTTGGAGAGGGCTTTTTTCTTTTTTTTTTTTCCTACCAAGGCACATGTGCTCGCCAGAAAGACAGAGAGAGATGACTCAAACCAAAGGGCGATGTTTAGCTAATACCAGGGTGGTTACCTTCTGCCCAGAATTGAGGGAAGTGGGATTGTAATTCTGCCAGATAAAGATTGTTTTTCCCCTGTTCCTGATCTTCCTGCAGAAGGACAGGTCCCAAGGATTTTAGAGTGGAGCAGGGCCTGTGATTTTGGCAATTGGTTAAAAAGAAGGCTTCTTCTTTAGCAAACGAAATAGTGGCTTTTAGATTCCACCAAAGGTCTTTGCTGTTAAGAGGGTATGGGCATTCTGGGATAACCAAAAACAAATGCATCACAGTGCTTTTTCCCAAGCCCTCTGTCCTTTCAGACATCCAGGGACAAGACACTGTCTTCCCTGTTGCTCCCTGAATGGTGGCCGTCCTTTTTGCAAGGGGTCTCATCAATTTAGTCAAAACAGAATAAGCTGCACCAGTATCAATTAGGAAGTCAACCGAGTGTCCCCAACTCACATTGTGACTGTAGGCTCTTGGGGGCTAATTTGAAACGAGCCCTGGTCCCATCAGTCTTCTAGACTCAGAATCTTTCCTCCTTGTTGTCCTCTGGGCAATCCTTTGCCCAGTATCCCTTTTCCCCACGTTTTCTACATTGATCCTTAGCCAGTGGGGGTCTCCTTTTGTTCTTATGAGACTTTTCCTTTTTACTAACTTCACCCATAGTAGCTACTACTACTTTAGCAATTCTCTTGACCTGTTTGTCTTCCATAGTGTCCCACCCATTGAAGGCCTTTTGAGCAATTTCCATTAACTGTGACCTATTCGTTCCCTCAAACCCATCCAGTCACTGAAGTTTTTGCCTAATATCTGCAGATGCCTGAGATACAAAAGCCATATCGACTGCCTTTTGATTTTCCTGGGCGTCAGGATCTACTGGGGTGGACTCGGTAAGCCTCACATAAACGTTCTATGAAAGCAGTGGGAGACTCTTGGGGACCCTATATATTCTCCATTACCTTTGACAGGTTTGTGGGGTTTCAGGCTGCCACTTTAACTCCAGCCAGTAAGGTGCTGTGAAATGTGGCTAATGCCTCTCTCCCAGCAGTGGTATTTGGGTCCCAAATGGAGCGTGTAGAGGGGAATGCTCTATTCATTCTTTCCTGATTTTCTTCCAATGTCCCCTCCCCAGCTTTAACTAATACTTTTTGAGCCTCTTCCTTTGTTCTCTCCCTCTCTGCAGTGAAAACAGCGACAAAGAGCTGTTGGCAATCATCCCAAGTTGGTTGATGGGTATAAAATATTGATCCTAACAGATCAATAAGAGCTTGAGGCTTCTCAGAGAAGGATGGGGTTTGAACTCTCCAATTACATAGGTAACTGATAGAAAAAGGGACATATACTCTATAGGGGCGACCCCCATACCCCGCTTCGGTTGGGGGCACTTCCTTTAAGGGCAATAAGGCCCCTGAGGAATCAGGGCTTCGATCCCCCCTCATTTCCCTGGATCTACTCTGGGTGTAGGGCGGTGACAGAGGGGCTGAGGAGGCTGCCTCCTGTGGCCTTTTATCACCCTCCTCAGGTTGATACTTGCTAGGGTTATAAGGGGAAGGAAGATCCGACTCCTCAGGGTCAGATTGCAGGATAGGGATCTTTTGTCTCATTTTTTGAGGCCTGTCCTGTGGGCCAATACTACTCCCTGTTCTTAAAGCACAGTTTCTCAACCAGGGTGGAGGCCTTTGGACTAAAGCTAACCATTGGTCAATACATGGCTATTGGTGGGGATGTCCAGGTCTACCCGATTCACCTATGATAATCTTCCAGACAGCTTATACTTAATATCAAGTATTAAGACAGTCTCAGGCCATCCCACCCCAAAAGTGGGCCATTCAACTTCACACAGGGTTTTCAACCTCTGTTTTGAAAGTTTGCCACCATAATCACATCCTTCTATAAAGGCCTCATCAAAGTGATGTAGCTAAGAGGAGTCTTAAGAGAGCTACTTCTGCCTCCCATGATTCTCAGATAATGTTCAAACATCTGTGCCTTGGCAAACCATGGGACACCCCTGTTTCCAATTATACTCTTTACTATAGCAGGGCAACCTTTGACGATACTGACGATAGTGTTGGTAGTGTAAGGATCACCAGTTTTCAAAAGCCTCAATCTCCCAGCTACCCCACTTTATGACTAGAATACCAAGACTAGCTAGACTCAGATGCAGGAGGGAATCTGGACTTCTTTTTGCGGTAGAGACTGCCTTCTTCAGAAAATGGGCAACATGGGACTCGCTCCGTGGGCGCCGGGGTCGAAGAAGCCGTGAGGCCGGAGCTTGGGTTGCGGCGGGGTGGAGGGCTGGGGGGGTAACGTGTGGCGGGGGGGGCG
>NW_006205376.1:768671-781776 GCF_000334495.1 Tupaia belangeri chinensis | reverse complement strand
ACTTGCTGGAGTTCAAGTAAAACGGCTCCGCCCCGCCCACCCTGCCCCCGTGTTGGTGTACGCTAACAGAAACAGGTTGCAGTATGATAGTACTTTTAACTCTGCTATCCTTTGCTTGCTTCCTACCCCTTTTCCTAGGAGCGTCAGTGGTCCATATCTCATTTTCTTTTTAAAGGAAAATATATTGTTTCTTTTTATTGATCAGGTCTGTAAATGTGTACTAAAATGAATCAGAGTTTATTTATAAACAGAATAGTTTATTTAAAGAGAAGGTCTTTTCCTCACTGATATCGTGGTATGCATTAATTCTATTTGTTTTTATTGTGCACAAAAAGCCTTGTTTACAAGGGAGTGGTGTAACCGTTTATACCATTTTGTTCACTGTATTTAGTAGACATACTGTCTAATAGTTACTGAGTCGTGATGTAAAGAAATGTGACAATATTCAGGTACATGCTTTCCGAATGTTTCAAATTACAATCTCTGAACACTGTTGACACCCACAGGAGAGAATAAAATGACCTGATGGGTAGTTGGCAGCCAGAACAAGCAAAGCCACTCTGCCTAGGATGCCTCACCCAAGTACCGGGTAGGTACTGATCTCGCTGGGACTTCCAAATGTTACGGAGAAAATGGGCAACATGCCAAAGGGCTGAAGCTTCAGGAAATTCTCAGAAGCAGGGACACAGCGATGGTATCCAATAGAGACCTGAAAATGCACAAGATGGATTGGTACTTTCTGTTAAGTGTAGGTTTACTAGAAGGAGACGAGTCGAAGCTTTAGTAAATTCCTCCCAATAGTGTCCTGACTTCCTCACTACAGTGGCTGGGGCATCTGGGAGACGACAGAAAAAGTGAGTCAGGGTTAACGCCCTATTTAATCCAGTGAGGAATCTGTCAGGAATGTCTACCCAGATCCCTTGTTTACAGAAAAGGCACTCCTGGGGCTGGGTTAAGAGATAGTGACAGAGTCGCAGAGTCTTCTTCGACCCTTTCAAGAAATAGTGGGCCCAGCCTCCAGGGACAGAGAGGTCTGCCTGACATGTGCAAAGAGTGACCCTTCCTCACTATTCCCCACCAGATGGAACTACAGGACAAACAAAGGGTGGGTATTCCCTCTCGCGAGGAGACCATTCAGGCGTCCACCCAGCCATGTCCCTCGTGGAGACCTTTGGGAGCTCTTAGCTTTGGTAACTGGCTATAAATCCACCATTGGATCGAACTCATAGGGAGGGTCTATGACACCCAGCATTGATTTTACCCTTAGCCATATGAGGTCTCATGGAAACGTGGGTTGGGACTCATTCATGTCCCATAGCCAAAGCCGTGGGACCACAAACACAGTCACGTAGTCATTCGCTCATCATGCACACATAAGAGGCTATTACATTCCCTCCCACTGATCCAAGAGAATACAGAGAAACTAAGTAAAATAACAGTAAACATAGAAGATACCCATAAAAAGATTCCAAAACTTCCAGGGACTTAAGTCCTGTCAGGGACTTCAACCTTGATCTCTCGCAAACCGTCTAAGGGCTAGGGGGAACTCGAACCCCTTACCATCTAGCCCCCAGATTCTAGCATGTCTGGTGGAATCTAAGCAGGGGTCCTATAATCACGTCTGGTCAGCCCTGACTCCTAGCCACCTGTGGAGGGACTTGAGCCCCTCAATCCAGCAGGTCAGACTTCAGGGGCCAGCCCTGACTGCTAGTCACCTGTGATCCAGCAGGTCAGACTTCAAAGAGCCTTCCCTTGCCAACCCTATACTCACCAGTTTGTCTTCCAAAGAACAGGACAGGAACACCAAAAGAAATGCCTCCGGAAGTCTTCCATTAAAACTCCACAACCTTTTTGGAAGAGCAGTCAACGTCCCTTGCCAGTTGTCAATAATCTCAAGAGATGGCTTTGGGGCCCTGGGGAGTCCCAGGTGGTGCCTCCCCTAGAGCACTCTATGGGTAGTTGGCAGCCAGAACAAGCAAAGCCGCTCTGCCTAGGATGCCTCACCCAAGTACGGGGTAGGTACTGATCTCCCTGGGACTTCCAAATGTTACAGTCTACTCAGCGAGAAATAAGAGGACACCCAGACATAACCAAATTTATTTTGAGTTGATTGATTAAGCCAGCAGCATACAGAGGGACTCATGTCTCTCAAAACCCCTCAGCCCCAAGTGAAAGGAGAGAGGAGCTTACATAGGCCAAAACTTCACAACCTTTTCTGGGATGACGTGATGATTTACAAGAATAAAGTGCAGTGGGCTAGTAAGGGTAAGGGGTAGGGTTTACAAGTAAAAGCAAAAGTGCATTACAGAAGCTGGACAATCAGGTTAATCATTCCTAAGGGCATGTTCTGTCCCTACCGAAACACAATGGAATCTTAATGGTCTCCATGTCCTTAGGTAAGGTCTGGTGACCAGTGATTTATCTTAAGGCATCTAGGAGTTGGGTTTCAGTCTAAATGGCTGATTTTACCTACCTTAGTAAGAGAGAAAGGGATGTAAGGGCTCAAAATGAAGGCACTCCTCTGTCCTGACCTGGGGGACAGTCGAACAGGTTTCCTGAGGGAAGGAGTGAGAGACGGGACGAACGAGGCAGTGTTACAACACAGAGACAACGCAATGTTACAACTCTTCAGGGTTGTCAGTTTATTGTGGGCAGCATGGAGATGACACAGTGTTACAACTCTTCAGGGTCGTCCGGAGACGATGCAGTGTCACAACTCTTCAGGGTTGTCTGGAGACGACACGGTGTCACAACTCTTCAGGGTCTTCAGGGTCGTCTGGCGATTGTGGGCCAGGGATTGTGGTTATATACATGCTGGTGGGCAGTGATTGGTTGAATGAAGGATTGTAAAATGATTAGTTGCTTTGTGGACCAGTTATGAGGTACTAGATATGCAAATCTGAGGGATTCTAAGCTCACTCATTTGCTATGGGAAGTGGCCAATCAGAGTATGGTTTTGAAGGTGAGGTTTTTTAAGGGGAGCCAATTACGGCCTTTGTCATTGTGTAATTGTTTACTCTCTGAGCCTAAGATGGCAATAGTAAGAGACTCATGAAAATGGCCTCGGCAGACTTGCTGGTGCGCAGCCTCCCACACTCCTCCAAGAAGGAGTTGTGCCTGCTTCAGTTTAAAAATCACACTGGGCGCATGTATGTGTGAGCTCAAAATCCCAGGAGAAGGAAAGGGAAGGGATTATAATATCAATGGAAATAACCAACTCTGCAAAAATAATAATTAATGTGGTCTATTTCTAAGCAGAATATGAGTGACCTAGGCCCGGAGAGGAGGCAAAACATGCCTTATTTTATTTTGAGAGTGAAAGACAAAGTTTGAATTCAGTGAATAGTTTTTTCCATTGGTCTGGCCCAAAAAGGCAGGGCCTGTGGAGGTGGAGGGTTTATAGATTATAGGTGAGCTTTTCAGTTTTCGGGCTGTGACTGAAAGGAAACCTGCTGAGATTAGAAAAAAAATGTACTTTTAATAGAGATAAGGAGGTTTAATATACCAGCAAGATGCTATGTGGAGAAATACTAGAAATTCATGTAGGCTGAGAAGCAATTTTGCATTGTGAGGCCAGGGGCAGGATTTAGGAAAAATTCTATTATCAATGGGTCAAAATGGTCTGTTAATGTCTGTGGGTGTGTCTCCCTCTAGGCCTTCTGGAAAGGGCTTTGGAAAATAGGAAAAAGCAGTCAGACTTCTGTCCGCAGCAGTGTCATGGCCACTCCACTGGCAGAGGGTGATTTCTTATTGTCTCTCTCCTAGTTCTCTCTGTCTCTCTGACAAGTACATGTGCCCTATGGCAAAAACCTTAAAAAACAAACAAGCAAACCAAAAAACAAACAATGACAACAGGAGAAGGGATTGCATCATGGCCATCCCCCTAGGAGTGATTTTTTACTTTCCCTCTCTCTGTCTCTGAGGAGCATACATGCCCTATGGCCAAAACCATTAATTAATTAAAATAAAAATCTCTACTATTCATACACATTTAAATACGTATACACACATATACATATGGAGAGATAATTCTACATTTATTCCATTACTTTAATAAGGAAGGGTTTGGACTCTAGCTTTCTATGCCTGGCAAATTGATCAAGAAATGTTTTTAATGCATGAGAGGTGTCATGTTTCCTTAGCCATTAGTGTATGTAAAAGCCCCAGCACTCCAGTCTTCCCCAGAGAGCTGGCAAAATGAAAAAAGTGTCCCTTTGTACCTACCACCCACCCTTACCCAAAGCCATCCTCCCAGGCAACAAAAAGCGCTGCTATGCCCCTCCTCCTAGCTGGTTTAGTTTGCTGCAGATCTTTTCAGCTCAGTGCTTCTTCACAGGGATTGTACTGCCCCCTAGAGGACAGTTTGGACGTTTTGGAAGTCTCCCATGGAAGGCAATGGAGGCAGGATTTGCTTAGACACCACTGTCATTTAGTGCATGGGGACTAGGGACACTAGACAATGTGTAGAATGACCTCACAATGCAAAATTGCTTCTCAGCCTACATGAATTTCTAGTGTTTCTCCACATTTTCATGGAGGGTAGAAAGCTGTTTATAGGCCCACAGGTGTCATAGTGGTGAAGTGGTGTTGGACTTCCACAAGAACAACCACAGGTTAAGTCCCCAACCTGGCAGCTTGAAACTCATGCCAGCTGTGTGTGCATGCATGCCTACGATCTCGAGAGAAGAATGGAAAAGAAGGGATTTTATCATGGCCATACATACCCCTGAGGATGGGATTTTTTGCTTCCTGTCTCTCCCTTTCTCCAGTGAGCATATGCACCCTATGGCAAAAATATCCTAAAAAACAAAACAAGGAACTGGCAGGTGGCATGGTGGTTAAGGCGCTGGACCCCCATATGGGCAATCACAGTTTTGAGTCCCAGACCTAGTGACTTGCTTTGTCACTTTCCTTCTCTCTCTCTCTCTCTTTTCTCTCTCTGGTCAAGTTAAAATAATAATAATAAAATAAAATAAATAATTTAAAAAACTAAACAAAAACCTTTTTATGATGATCTGAGTTTGAGGTAGAAATGAAGTAGAAACTACTTTCTGAGTGGCCACCAGCCTTGTAGCTATCAGTCCTGAACAGGAGACACTTCCCCCAAAACCTGGGCCCTACCTCTTATCTAACTTCCCAGCTCTGGGCAGGAGCCCTTCTCCCAGAGCTGCTAGAGACTCTACTTCTTATCTAACCAAACAGCCCACCTGCCTCGCTTCCACAGAACAATCAGCTCTTGCTGAAAGCTTGCTCAGTTGAACACACCCTAGCACCCCTTGTCAACTGCCCCTATATAAGGAGTGTAAACCCAGTGGACAGGGCCAGAGAATGGAGTGCGAGATCCTCTGTGCCTGCCAGGCCAGTGTAATAAAGGTCGTGAAGTTCTCCTATCACTCTGAGTGCTGTTTCTCTCCTGGCTTCCGATTTTTCTGCAACAACCTTAAAGCTGATTTTGTTTTTCATATTAGCAAACTATTTTTGGCCTGGTATTACTAGACACTGAATTATCTGAGAATACAAGCACATGAATTTAACATTTACTATACTTGACCTAGGATTTTATGTAGTTCCTCACCACTTTAGGCACTCCTTTCTCTGGGGGAAAGTGCAGTGATGGTATGTGCACCGGCAGTATACTGTCACCGTTTCTGTGTGTGTCAGGATCAACCACGTTCTCCTTACCGGTGTAGAGGCCCATGTAGCTTACCATCTACTGTGAGCAGCCCTAACATTTACATAGGAACTACGATTACTTTTATTCTAACTTATGCTTTTCTTATTGCTCCAGCATATCTTCCCTTTTTCTTTTTTTATTTTTGCCAGAAAGCATGTGCACTCTGTAGGGAGAGACCCAGAGAGGGAGAGATACAGGGAGTACCACCTCCCACAGGGCATGCTCACGTGATAATCCCTTCTCCATCTCTTCCTCCTTTTGGGATCTTGAGCACACACACCCAGTGTGTTTCTTTCTTTCTTTCTTTTTAAATAATTATTCATTTAACTTTATTTATCCTTATTTTTAAATTTGACCAGAGAAAGAAAGAGAGAGGGAAGGGGGGAAAGTGAGAAGGCAAGCCTCCAGGTCCAGGCCTCAAACTGCAGTCGGTCATGTAGAAGTCCAATGCCTTAACCACCACACCACCTGCCAGCCCTGCCCAGTGTGTTTCTTAAAGCTACGGGTACAGGACTCCAGCTGTATTGTTGGCCAGGTGGTGTTGCAGAAAAACATGCCCAGGAACAGAAACGGCACTCAGGAGAGAAAGGAGGACTCTTTATTATGTGGATGGAAATGGAGGAGTTAACACTGAATCTCTCGCCTGACTGGGGATTGGACACAGTCTTTTATGGGAGGGGAGGTCTTAGGATGGCAGGAATGGGGAAGGGACTCAGAACCTGCCCTAAAATGGAGGTGGCAGAGAAGCAGGAAGTCTAACCTATTCAAGGTTTCAGGTAACTAGCTCCAGGGAGGGACAGTAAAGTTTGCCAAAGGGCAGAAAACTCAGGCTGCTATCAACTATCAGCCCTGAGTATTCATGAATTCAGGGTCTCCCCATATCAGCGGGATCTGGCTGCCTTACCCAGGATGCATTGGAGCCAGACCATTCTTGTATGTATGTATGTGTGTGTGTGTATATATATATATATAGAGAGAGAGAGAGAGAGAGAGAGATACAGAGACAGAGAGAGAGTTTGTTTTTGTTTTGTTTTGCTCATTCACTTGCTGGAGACACAGAGAGAGAAAGAGAGAGATAGAAAATGAAAAATCACCCCCCCCGCCCCCGTGGTGGCCACACTGCAGTCCCTTCTCCGGACTTGTCCTGGGATCTTGAGCACACATGCACATGCTCCTGACATGAGTTTGAAGCCACTAGATCTGGGACTTGAATTATAATTGGTTATATGGGAGTCCAGTGACATAACCACTGTGCTGTCTTGCTAGCCAAAATATACAACTTGTGTATATTTCAATTTGAGCATTATATTGATGTTTTAAGTTGTGTGTGTAATAAAAAAAAAAAGCATGGTATTTTTTTTTCTATCTTTCTTTTTCTCTTTCTTTTTTTTAAAGAAGTTTTTGCCTTATGGTGTGTTCTCTTGCAGGACAGAGGGAGAGACAGAGAAACTGAGAGGAAAGGTGAGAAATCACCCTCCATGGTGGATGATGATGCCACAATCCCTTCACTGCCATTCTCCTCCAGGGATCTTGGGCACATTTGCACATGCACCTGGTGTGAGTTTCAAGCCACATAGTCCAGGACTTGAGCTGCAGTCAGTCATGTGGGAATGCAGCGATGTAACCACTTTCCCATCTAGTGACTCTAAAAAGGGTGTTACAACATAATTATTTCTGAAAGGAGGCACAATAAAAATACAACACTTTTTGATACTGAGCAAAATAGTTTAGCTTCCTTGGACCAGCAAATGGCATAATGGTTACATGGCTGAACTCCCATGAAATCTACTGCGGTTCGAGTCCCAGACCTGTTGGCTTAAAGCTCACGTGGGGGCATGTGTGCATGTGTGCCCAAAATCTTGAGAGGAGAATGGAAGAGAAGGGATTGTGGCATGGCCATCCTCCTGATTTCTTGCTTTGTCTCTCTGTCTCTCTGGTAAGCATACACATCTGTATCGAATAATCTCTCTAAAAAAGACCAAAAAGTTAGCCTAGCTTCCTACTTCCTGAGTGCTCTCCATTCCAAAATAGATCTTTGGTTTATCTTCCCGTAATCAAAAGATCCACTGAGGGTCCAGCTGTGATGAAACAGTCAGTAGGCACCACCATGCAAGGTAGAGAGACACACTGGAGGCCCAGGTTGAGATCCTGAATCAATCTGAGCAGGCCAGGTGCAGGGCACACAGCTGTAATCCTAGCTAACTGGAAGGCTGTAGTAGAGATCTTGAAGAATGACCCTGTCAAAAATACTTGTATCTGTCTCTCTGTCTATCTCTCCCTCTCCGTTCCACATTTCTTCTCTTTCTCATTAAAAAACAAACAGGGCCAACAGGTGGTGTGGAGGTTAAGGCTCTGGACCCCACATGGCCAACTTTTTTATTCAAGTTCCAGGCCCAGTAGCTCGAAAATCCCTCCAGGTGTGTGGGCTTGCATGCCCCAAATTCCAGGATGAAACTGGAGGAGGAAGGATTACAGTGTGACTATACCCCAGAAGGGTAATTTCTCACTTTCTCTCTCTCCTTGTCTGTCTCTGTCTCTGGTGAGTCCAAACACCTTATAACAAAAACTAAAACAAAGAAAAAAAATAATAAAACCTCACCCAAGTTGTTTCTCTAAAATTAAATAGATCCCAAAGTGAATTTAAACTTCCCCTTCAGCAACTGGACTCAGAATTCTCCTCTAATGAGGTCAGCCCCATAGTGCAGGGTTAACCTCTGTGCACAGGAGCGGATTCCGCATGTCAGCTGCAGTTCAGATCTTACTCCAGTGGCCTGAAAAACACTCTGGATATGTGTATGTGCACACCTAAGACCCTGACAGGATGGAGAAATGGAGAAAAAAGAATTGGAGAATGACTAGGCTCTATTCGGCTGTTCTCTCTCTCTCTCTCTGTACACGCATCTTCTAGCAATAAAAAAAAAAAAAAAATTCCCACGGGACCAGCAGATGGTGTAATGGCTACATCACTGGACTCCCATGTAGTCGACTGCGGTTTGAGTCCTGGACCTGGCGGCTTAAACTCATGCCTGGCTGATGTGCGTGCATGCGTGCATGCCCAAAATCCCAAGAGGAGAATGGAGAAGAAGGGATTGCGGCATGGCCATCCACCCAGGGGGTGATTTCTCACTTTCTGTCTCTCTGTCTCTCTGGCGAGCACACGTACCCTATAGCATAAACCTCTCCAAAAAGAAAAAAAAAATTCCCCTCTAAGTGAAAAATCCCATTACACATTTGACTTCCTCAGTAAATGTGAAAGTACTATCCTTGGGATTTTACTGGAATACTAGATTTTAGGTGCTTTTTCATACACACACACAAAGGCTTTATAAGATGTTGAATGTTAATTTGTTTAACTATGGTAACTTATTATTTATGTGTATGTCAAAATATCATGCTGTACATCTTTAGTATATGCAATAAGAAAAACATCAGTAAAATTAGAGTTCTCTCAAAAGCCAGCATTTTCTCCGTCTTTTAAAGCTCCTTGTCCATTGTGTAAGGATAAGCTTAACTGAAACTACATAATCTTATCTACATCTAACCAGCGATAGGCTTAACTGAAACTAGATAATTTCATCTATATCTAACCAGACACTGGCAATCTGTCACATGGTTGTACTTTGCAGGGATTCAGGGAGGAACACAGTCACAATGTGAAGCTTCTACTCTTCCCTGAGGTGGCACATGATAGTGACATAGATGGATTCCGAGTAAAGAAGCCAGTGTAGACTGGTATATAAAATATTAGAAAGGAGCAGGCCCTGTGGCCTAGTAGTTAAAGGAGCTGGATCCCACATGGCTGACTGTGTGGTGGACTTCAGGGAAGCAAGATAACTGACTGTAAGATGGAGTTTGTTAAGCTAAAGACTACTGCCATTCTGCTTCTGTAAACTGCTTGCAAGAGCTTGCTAGCCCATTGCCTGTATACACGAGAATTATGGAACCTTGTGGCTTCACAACCCTAGCAGCTGCTGTCCCAGAAATCCTTGCAGCCTTTCCTTCCCCGACCAAATTTCCTGCCTAAATTCCCCTTGGGGGTGTAACACCTATGACCCCCTACCCTGAGCCCTTCCTCCTTCCCCTTCCCTACTGGAAACACCCACCCGGAGGCAGGTAGACCCCTCCTCAAAGTTGGAAATCCCCTCTTGTGGTTTTTGTGCTTTGTGAAACTGTAGGACAGGGCTGACACCTTGACACTGCCTGTGTGCCATGTGAGGCCAGGAATAAAGGCCAGGAATTGATAAATTTTCAATTCAAGCACGGTCTTGCGCCACAACAACTGTAGTTTGAATTTGACCCTGCTGACTTGGAAAACACGCTGAATGTGTGTGCGTTGGTGCCCAAAATCCTGAAAGCAGGGAGAAATGGAGTAGAAGGGACTGCAGCATGATCATGCCCCATTGGGACAAGTGCTCTCTCCCTCTCTCTTGGTCTCTCTATCTCTCCCTGGCAAGTGTGTGTGCTCTTTGGCAAATAAGAAAAAAAAGTATTAGTAATGTTCATAATCTTAAGTGTATTTCTTTCTTCCATGAGAGAGAGAGAGAGACAGAAAGACAGGGACTCCTAACAGGGCCTTCATGCCTTGATCCTACCTCAGTCTCAGCTGACCTAGATCTCAGGCACATACTCATGCACCTGCTGTACTCAGAGAAGTACTGGGCCCTGAACCCAGGACCTTTCCCATGTGAGCTCAGTTGCATTCCTTCGGTGTCCCTACAAAGCCCCTAGTGTTTTTTTCATAAAAAGAAAATGAGGTCAAAATGCTGGTGTTTTCTTCCTGTGGCCCAGTGGTTTTTCTCACACACGCCCCCTGGAGTCTAACACAGGGATTTCATCTCTTCTCAGATTTGTCGGCCACTACATGGGCACCACCACCTGGTGGCAGCAATGTCCACGACTGTGAGATCAAGAAAGAAAACCGTAAGGCATTTCGACCGGACTAGGCTGGGAGAGGCAGGCAGCCAGGGACTTCGGTCATGCTCACTGCAACCCTGTGCCCTCCCTGAACAATGAGAGAGGAACTTTCCCAGGCCAAATGACACGGCCCAAGCTATAAATTAACGTACATGTATTGTTAAAATATGGCAAGCTCTGGCCATTCAGGAAACCAACTCTGGTTGTCTAGGAAACAACTCATGAGGAAGTCTACAGCCAATAGGAAACGTATGTTGAAAATGTCAACCAATGTAGCTTCTTTTTCTCTTCTTTCTCTCTCTTTCTTTCTCTCTTCCTTTTTCTTTTCTTTCTTGTCAGAGGCATGTGTGCCTGTCAGAGAGAGATAGGAAGAAAGAGATAGAAAGAGAGAGGAAGGGAGAAAGTACCCTCCCTGGGGTGTGGTCCATGCCACATCCCTTATCCTCCATTTCCCCACCCTGTTAGGGATTTGGGGCACACTCATGGGCCTGGCATGTTTTTCAAGCTGCTGGGTTCAAGACGGGAATCATGATCCTGCTCCCATAACACTAGCCTACAGGGCCAGCCTCCAATGGGGCTTTTTCATGAACAACTTTATAACTCCCTAGTCTTCCCCCTCCCTTTCTCTTTTTCTCCCTATGAAAACCACCTTGAATTTTGCCAGTCAGAATGCTGGTTACAAGTTACTGGAGCCTTGGCTCTCAGTTTCAGTAGGTCCTTAAACGCTTGCTCAACAAGCTTTGGTAAGACTTCTTTATTTCAGGACAACACGATCCATCCTGCAAAGATAAATAAACCACTTGTAGAAAGAGTCATTGTAAATAACAAAAGGCGAGCAGTGACATGCGCTGGGGGACTCACAGGTCCTTCCTCCTGACCACTGAGCAATGTTGACCTTTATCTGAGCCTGTGCTCCTGGAAAGCAGTGATGACAAAGAACACACTCAACTCACTCCTTCACCCCAACCTTTCATTGTCTGAAATCTCTTATTCTTTTCTGATCTAGGAAACAGGTTTTTCAAAGAATCATCCTTCCCAGGCTAGCCAATGGCATGATGATGGTTCAGGCAGCTGGATCCCAGGACTGTAAGGTTTGAGTCCTGGACCCAGTGACTGGGTGCATGTGTGAGTGTACCCAAAACCCTGAGAGAAGAATGGAAAAAGGATCATGGTGTGGCCATCACCCCTTAAGGAGGTGGGGAGATTGCCTTTCCTCCTCTCTCTCTCTCTCTCTCTGGCAATCACCTTCTAGTACAGTTTTTTAGAGAGATTTTTGCCATAGGGCATGAGTGTTCACTGGAGAGACAGAGAGACAGAAAGTGAGAAATCACCGCCCGCCCTCACCCCCCCAGGAGGAAGGCCACGCCACAATCCCTTCTCCTCTAGTCTCCCAGGATCTTGGAAACACATGCACACATGCCTAGCATGAGTTTTAAGCTGCTGGATCCGGGACTCGATCCAGGGTCCACTTTGTGAAAGTCCAGTGACATAACCATTACGCCATCTGCTGGTCCCTCTAGCAAATCTTCAAAATTAAAAAAATTAAAATAACCATTCCTCCTCATAGAACTTAAACCACTGGGAACCAGTAGGTGGTGGTGATGGTTGAGGACACTGGACTCCCACATGGCTGACCATGGTTTGAGTCCTGGACCTGGCAGCTTGCTTTCTCACTTTCTTTCTCTCTCTCTTTCTCCTCTTTCTCACTCTATCCCTCACTGGTTAAATTAAAATAAATAAATAAATAAATAAATAAATAAATAAATAAATGTTGAGTAAAATAATTCTTTAAAAACAAAACAAAACGAAACGAAAAACACTTTCAGGAGCCAGCAGGTGGCGTGGTGGTTGAGATGGCTGGACTTCCACATGGTCGACTGCAGTTTGAGTCCCAGACCCAGGGGTTTAAAAACCACATTGGGTGAATGTGTGTGTGTGCCCAACATCTCCAGAAGAGAATGGAGGAGAAGGGATTGTGATGTGGCCATCGCCTGGGGCTGATTTCTCACTTTCCCTCTCTTTGTCTCTCCTATCTAGGGAGCACATGCACCCTATGGCCAAAACCTAAAGGAAAAAACACGACTCATTGTCCATTCTCTCTCATGACGCCCATGGTTCCTGTGGATGACTCCTTTGTTGTTCTGCTATTCTCTAACTTCCCATTCTTCGCAGTAACTGACTAAGATCAGAACTATGTGTTCCTCTGAAACTAGCTAACCACAGAGAAAAACATTTCCTGTTCAGCTGACTGACAAACTTCCGCTTGCAAAACCCCAACTGCAAAGGGCCCCACCTCTCACCTCTTTACTCCTCCCTATATAAGCCTAAGGCAAAAGCGCCCTGCTGGGGTACTCTGATCTTTGGATCCGGGGGTGCCCTCCAGATCACAATAGTCTAAGTAAAATAAATCTCTTTACTTGTCTGGTTATGCCACTGACACATGCCTTGATTCCTCTTTGAAGATTTTTCTTTCTTTCTTTTTTTTTTTTTTTTTTGTTGGGGCGGTTTTTGGTATTG
>NW_006205376.1:758203-768535 GCF_000334495.1 Tupaia belangeri chinensis | reverse complement strand
TGAGTTAAGCCACCTGGTCTGGGACGAGAACCGCGGTCAACTACATGGGAGTCCAGCGACATAGCCATTACGCTAACTGCTGGTTCCCCTCTTTGAAGATTTTTCTACACCAAACCCATCTAGAAAGACAGGTCATCACTCACCCTGCACAGTGTCTCCTGGGTAAACCTTAAACCCAGAAAAGAAAACACCTCCTGGGGTCAGTAGGTGGCACAGTGTTTAAGGAACTGGACTCCCACAGGGCTGACCATCGTTCAAATTCTGGACCTGGTGGCTTGAAAACCACACTTGGCACATGTGCGTGCATGCCCAAAATCCTAAGAGGAGACTAGAGTAGAAGAGATTGCACCATGGCCATCCTCCTGGGAGTTGATGTCTCAATTTTCCTTTGTCTCTTTCTGTCTCTCCTTGGCAAGCGCACATGTCCTATGGGAGAGGGAACCTCTTTATTTTTTATATCCAACTTAGTAGGACATATGTGTTTCTCTATATAACATTTTTCTATATAACATTTCTATATAACACATGGTGATGTGTTTTCCAAGCTACCCCAAGGTTACCGTGATAGGAGAGAGGCCAGGTCTAAGACTCGAACTGTGCAGTTAGCCATGTGGGATCCAGTCACCTTAATCAGCATGCCACCAGCTGGCACATACTACTATTTTTTTCTTTCTTTCTTTCTTTTTTCTTTTTTCTTTTTTTGGAGAGGTTTTTGCTATAGGGCACATGTGCTCACCAGACAGACAGGGAGACAGAAAGCAAGAAATCACCCCCTAGGGAGGATGGCCATGCCGCAATCCCTTCTCCTCCATTCTTCTCTCGGGATCTTGGGCACACACGCACATGTGCCCGGCGTGAGTTTAAGCCACTGGGTCCAGGACTTGAACTACAGTCGGCTACATGGGAGCCCAGCGACATAGCCATTATGCTAACTGCTAGTCCCATACTAAAGTATTTTTAACAAAAAGAAATACAATGGAGCCAGCAGGTGGCATGGTAGTTAAGGCACTGGATTCCCACATGGCCAATTATGGTTCAAGTCCTGGACCTGGCAGCTTGCTTGTTTTCTCTTTCTCTCTCTGTTTCTCTCTGGTGAACTAAAATAATAATAATAGTAAATAAAATTAAAAATTATTTTTTTAAATGAAATACAAGGAAAGTCTTTTTTTCTAAATATTGCTGCTGTTTCTTCAGAGTCTGTTGTGGACTACATTGTATCCCTCCAAAAATGGTATGTTGAAGTTTTACCCCTGGTACACATGAATGTGACTCTATTTGGAAATAAGGTTTTGCAGAGATTATTAAAATCTAAGTGAAGATGAGGTCATACTCAAGCAGTGAGGACCAATTATCCAATATGACTGGTGTTCTTATAAGAACCGAACTAGACACACAGAGAAAGATTCCCACATGACGTGGAAGCAGTAGTAGGAGTGATGTGCTGTAAGCCAAGGAACACCAAGGGTTAATGGCACCTCAGAAGCTGAGAAACATGGAACAGATTTGTCAACGGAAAGTAATCAACTCTAAAAAATTAATAATTAATGTGGTTTATTTCCAAGCAGAATATGAGTGACCTAGGCACGGAGAGGAGGCATACATGCCTTTCTTGGGGTGATCAGATACAGGGGTTCCTTTTATTTGATTTTGAGAGTGGGAGACAAAATTAGTGAAGAGATTTCCATTGGTCTGGCCCAAAAAGGCAGGACATGTGGAAACAGGACATTGTAGGTTATAGGTGGGTTCCACAATTTTTAGTTTGGAAGGGAAGATCTGTGTCTTGGGAAGAGATGCATGAAAGAAATGCTTAATCCACATCTCAAGGAAAGGGAAGTTCTGTGTCTTGGGAAGATAAGCAAAAGAATATACTGTAATCCATTGAACTATACATCTCAAAGATCCTAGGTCAGGGACAGGATGCAGGAAGAATCCTGTTAATGGGGAAAAAAATGGTCTGTTAATGTTTGTGGGTGTGACTCCCTCTAGGCCCTCTGGAAAGAACTTTGGATAAACAGGAAAAAGCAGTCAGACTTCTGTCCACAGATTCTTTCCTAGAACCTTCCCGAAGAGTATTGCCTCAACAATAGTTTTATTTTGGACTTTTGACTTCTAGAACTGTGAAAGAATTCATTTCTCTGTGTGTGCGCGCGTGCGTATGTGTGCGTGTGTGTGTGTGTGTGTGTGATAATTTGCTCTAGAGTGCCTATACTCATCAGAAACAGACAGAGAAGGAAAGTTGTTGCAGAAACTGACCACTGAGAACCAAATGCCACTCGGAGAGTAGGAAAATTCAGGTTTATTACACCAGCAGGCCCAGAGGAGTTTAAAATGTAAGTCTTGATTAGGGGAGGCGTAGGAGATTATATAGTCTTTTGGGTTGGAAGAGGGGGTAGGTACAAGGCCCTGGGGTTATGGATGTTGCATGGGAGGAAATGTTGCAAAAAGGTTACAGACTTCTTGTTTTGCACAAATTGTTGAGAGTTTCTCACTTTGGGACTCGCAGATGAGTCCCGTCTTAGATTCTTCTTTAGGCAGAAAGCCACATCCTGAGACCAGCGTTCTGCTAACATCTGTAATTTACAGAAGCTGAACGGTGGCTAGGAAGGGCACAGAGCCAGAATCCTGTTTTGCACGCAGCTTACAAACAATGAAGTCGTGTCTAGTTAGATAACGAAGCAGGTTTCATACCAACAGAAAGCAAGAAATCATCCCCCGGGGAGGATGGTCACGCCTCAATCCCTTCTCCTCCAGTCTCCTCTGGGGATTTTGGGGACACAGGCACACGCGTCCAGTGTTTTTTTTCAAGCTGTCTGGTCCAGAACTCCAACCACATAGTCAGTCATGTGGGATCCAGCACCTTAACTACCATACCACGGGCTGGCCCTTTTTCAAAAACAACAAACAAAACCCCAGCTTGTGATGCTTTGTTATGGCAGTCCTAGGAAACTAGGAGAGTCCTTGCCCAATATTTGAAAAAATGTGGAAATGAGTTATTAACAAAAGACATGCAATACAAGACCATCGATGGTATCAAAGAACAATAGCACTGAACAAAGTCACACAGGCAAAGACTCAATCATGATAAGGCTACTGCCATAGGAGAAGGAGGCCAGAACTAGGTCTGCTCTGTCTGCTGTGGCAGTGCTGTGGCAGAAGGGGTCAGATTGTTTCAAGAGCTAGAGTGAACTAGGAAACCACAAGAGGATGACGGCAGGAAGAGAAAGGCCCCCTGTGTTTGTGAGACAGCTTTTTTTGTTTGTATATTATATTTGTCAGGTACAAATACATGTTAGGAAAAAATGATGCATGAATTTCAAAGTGTTTTTGCACCAAAATAAACTCATACTTTAATTCCATTCTTCATTTCTCTTTTTCAAGTATCTTCATACATGTACATAATATGGAATGACTAAATCAGGCTAATAGGGCCAGCAGGTGGTGTGGTGGTTAAGGTGCTGGACTCCCATGTGGCCGGCTGCTGTTCAGTTCAACTCCCAGATCTGGTGGTTTGCTTTCTCCCTTTTTCTCTCTCTCTCACTCCCTCTCTCTCTCTCTCTCCCCTTCCCTCTTTTTCTCTCTCTTGTATACAAACTACAAAACAATAAAAATTATAAATACAACTGAATGAATTCTTTAAAGAAAAAAAAAAAGATTTATTTAACTTTATTTCATTTTTTTTAAAAATTTGACCAGAGAGGGACAGAGTGAGTGAAAAAGCAAGCCTCCAGGTCTGGGATTTGAACCTCAGTTGGCTATGTGGGAGTCCGGCACCCTTAACCAACACACCACCCGCCAGCTCCTGAACAAATTATTCTTTTAAAAAATCAAGCTAATACACATATCCAGCACTTAAAATACTACTGTTTTTTGTATTTGGGACATTTAAAATCTATTCTCTCTGCACTTTTGAAATGTATAACATATTAACTATAGTCACCAAGCTGTGCAATAGATTTCAAAAAATCATTCCTCCTATCTAACTGAAGCTTTGTTTCTTTTGAACAATGACTGCCCTTGCCTTTGCCCTCCATCCCCAGCCTCTGGTAGCCACCTTTCTGCTTTCTGCTTCTACACATTTGATCATTTCAGATTTCATACACAAGTGAGAATTATTGTCCTTCTATTGCAAATGGAGTCAAGACGGTTTAGTCTCGCTCCCTCATCTCCTACCTTATGTTTGAAAGCCACAAGGTAAACAACTTTCGTTACTAGTTGTGCTGTTGCAGAAACAGACTGCTGAGAAACCAAGCGCCAACTCAGAGAGCAGGAGAATTCAGGTGCTAATCAGAGAGTAGGAGAACTCGGTGCCACTCAGAGAGTATCAGAAGTTTTTTTTTGTTTGTTTGTTTTTTTAAGAGGTTTTTGCTATACAGCGCATGTGCTCACCAGAAAGACCAAGAGAGACAGAGAGACAGAAAGCAAGAAATCACCTTCCAGGGGGATGGCCACGCCACAATCCCTTCTCCTCCATTCTCCTCTCGGGATCTTGGGCGCGCGCACACACACACACACGCGCCTAGTATGAGTTGAAGCCTCTAGGTCTGGGACTCGAACTGCGGTGGACTACATGGCAGTCTAGCGACATAGCTGCTAGGCCATCTGCTGGTCCTGAACTTGGGTTTATTATGCTGGTGGTCCCAAAGTCTGGGCCCGCACTGGGGGGAAGTTACAGGGGTTATATAGTCACAATTTGCAGTTACAATGAGGGAAGGGGTGCTCATCAAGTTACTTTTGGGGCTACAGATGTTTACATACCAGGTGCATTGACGCCTTCCAGTTCTCGGACTGCCTCGGAGTTTTTACATCTAGTTCTATTGAAGCATACAATAGCTTGCTCTTTTTCCCCCCTAAAAAACGATTTGTTTATTTTTAATTTAATTTTAATTTTGACCAGAGACAGAGAGAAGGAAAGCAAGAAATCAAGCCACCAGGTCTGGGACTTGAACTATGCTCAATCATGTGGGAGTCCAGTGCCTTAACCACTGTGCCCCCAGCTTGCTCTTTTGTAGCATACATCATCTTGCTCCACAGAAGCATACCACAGCTTCTGCAGTAGCAGCTGACAATGGTTATTGATGTGCAAGTGTATTTCCAAAAGTGGATTAGCAGTTATTTTATTATTTTTTATTTTTTGGAGAGGTTTTCGCTATAGGGCGCGTGCACTCGCCAGACAGACAGAGAGAGACAGAGAGACAGAAAGCGAGAAATCACTCCCCAGGGGGGATGGTCACGCCACAATCCCTTCTCCTCCATTCTCCTCTCGGGATCTTGGGCACGCACACACATGCGCCCGGCGTGAGTTTTTAAGCCACCGGGTCCGGGATGCGAATCGCGGTCGACTACGTGGGAGTCCAGCAACATAGCCATTACGCTAACTGCTGGTTCCCGATTAGCAGTTATTAGTAATAGGGCCCATATTGGTTTAGTCTGGCTCTCTCACCTCCTATCTTACATTTGAAGGCCTCAGGTTAAACAACTTCTGTTATTAGTTGTACTACACTTGCACACTAGTTATGTAATTATGACTTTGCTGGGGTTTTTTGTTTTTTATTTATTTATTTTTTTTTTTGAGAGTTTTTTTACTATAGGGCACATGCACTCACCAGAGAGAGACAGAGAGACAGAAAGCGAAAAAAAACACCTCCCAGGCGGGATAGCCATGCTGCAATTCCTTCTCCTCCATTCTCCTCTCAGGCTCTTGGGCACACACGCACTCGTGCCTGGCATGAGTTTAAGCCACCAGGTCCAGGAGTCAAACTGTGGTCGACTACATGGGAGTCTAGTGACATAGCCATTATGCCAACTGCTGGTCCCATGACTTTGCTGTTTTATGCCATTGAATGTAATGCACACATGCAACAGTTGGGTTTTAGCCATGAGCTGATATTGTCTGCAGCCCCTTTTAAATTAAGGGAGCACCTGATCAGCTCCACACTGCCCTGCCAGCTAGCCCTGCTCTGGTTGGCCTTGGTTTAGGCTGGTAAGCCCGCATGGCCTTGGCTTGGCTTGGCTTGGCCTTGGCTCAGCTCAATGTGTTGTGACCTCAGAGATAGAGGAAGCCACTTTGTAAGCATTCTCCACAGGTGTTACTAGCTCCAAAAGGGAGGAAGCACTTATGAGAGTGCTGCTATAGGCCTTGTGAGCCTACTAAGCGCTCTATGAGCTGCTAGACTCAGCCAATAAACATGACATCAGTGCCTCATATCTTTTTCCAACTCCCTGTGTCTCTGTTTGACCCACCCTGCAGAGAAGAAAAGAATCTCACAAAATGGTCTTTCTGTCCTGGCTTATTTCACTTCACATAATGTCCTCCAGGTTTGTGCTGTTACAAGTAGCAAGATTTCCTTCTTTTTTAAGACTGTGTAGTAGCTCACTGTGTATGTATTAGTTGGCTTTATCTAAAAGAAAAATGATCTCTGTCTTCCTCCATGCAAGGATACTATGAAAAACCAATAGTCTCAGCCCTGTTTTCTACCTAACTAGTTTCTGGATCCTGTTTTCTACCTAACTAGATTCTACTCTTTTTTTTTTCACTTCTAAGAGAGATTTTTTGCTATGGAGTGTGCATGCTCATCTGAGAGACAGAGAGATAGAGAGACAGAAAGTGAGAAGTTATTCCCAGGGGATGGCCATGCCCAAATCCCTTCTCCTCCATTCTCCTATTGGGATCTTGTTCACGCATGTACATGCACCCAGCATGAGTTTTAAGTTGCCGGGTCTGGGTCTTGAACCACAATCAACAACTTGGGAGTCTAGTGACATAACCATTACACCATATTTTGGTCCTGACACAGTCTACTTTTGTAAGCTGCTTGCAAACAGGATTCTGCTTCTTTTAACCACTGTTTGGTTTCTGTAAATTGCCTACTTCAACAGATTGCTGGTCTCCATAGGATGTGATTTTTGGACTAGGCAAAGTTCAAGCAAACTTTCTGCCACATAGCTGTTAGGCAATTTTTCTGCTGAAGCAGGCGAGACTCCATCTTGGAAGAACACCTCCATTATAAACTGTTAAATTCCTATGACTAATAACTCCGGGCTGATAGCTGTCTAAGGTTTCTGCCCTCCAGCAAACTTACTGCTCCTCTCTGGAACTACAGGGTAACCTGAAAACCTTGTGTGTGTTAGTACCTTGAATGGATTGGTACCTTGAATAGATTATATTTCCTGCTTCTCCGACTCCTCCCTTAGATGCTGTGTAGGGCGGAATCTGAGTCCAATCCCCACCCCAGACCTCCCGTTCCCCAGTTCCCCCATCCAATTCCCAGTGGGGGCTGGAGATTTTGAGTGTTAATTCCTCTGTGCCCACTGACATAATAAACAGTTCTCCTGATCTCTCCCAGTGCTGCTTTCCATTCCTTGGCATCTGATTTTCTGCAACGCTGCAGAAAATTTCCTTTTCTGTAACACCTGTGACCCCTGACCAATTCCCCCAACCAGAAACCTATTTAACCCTTGAAACTTCCCCAAGTCAGGTCCTACACTTTGGCATGTAAGCACCTCTGGGTCCGTCCACAGGTGTAATAAACCTGAGTTCTCCTACTCTTTGAATGATGCTTGTTTTTTGGCAGTCTGTTTTCTGCAATACCATAGCACACTGGTTAAAGAGAGATGAATCCCACATGGCTGACCACAGTTTGAGTCCTGCCATAGCAGCTTGAAAAACACACCAGGGGGACTAGCAGTTAGCGTAATGGCTATGTTGCTGGACTCCCATGTAGTCGACCGTGGTTCACATCCCGGACCCAGTGGCTTAAAACTCACGCCGGGCGCATGTGCGTGCATGCCCAAGATCCCGAGAGGAGAATGGAGGAGAAGGGATTGTGGTATGACCACCCCCCCTGGGGGGTGATTTCTCGCTTTCTGTCTGTCTGTCTCTGCACCCTATCACAAAAACCCCTCCAAAAAAGAAAAACACACCAGGTATGTGTGTGCTCCAGATCCAACAGGATGAAGTAATGGGGGGAAAGATTGTAGCGTGACCATGCCCCATGGGAGTGTGTGTGGGGGGTGTTTTCTCTATCTCTCTGGCAAGCACATGTGCTCTCTGCCAAGTTAAAGAAGGAAAAACTTTTTCAGAAATAAATACTTTTAAAAAGATAGTCAGTAGCCTGCCACCTGGAAGAGAGCCCTCACCAGAACTTGTTTGAGCTAGTACCCCGATCTCAGACTTTCAGACTTTGGAACCATGAGAACAAATTTCTGTTATTCAAAGAAAAGAAAGGAAAAAAAAAAAAAAAAAAAGAGAGAGAGAGTGAGAGAGAGAGAAGAAAAGAAAGGGAAAAAAAAAAAAAAACTCTTCCTATCTCTACCACAGGACAGTTTTGCAACATGGAGTAAGACACCTTGTAACTTGAGGCAGGGTGACTTCGAGGTGGGCTCCTGTCCTCCCACAGAAACAGAGAGAAGAATGCTACTTCCTGTACTGATACATTTTAAAGAAACAGTTTCCAGGGGTTGCTACTTCCTGTACTGATACATTTTAAAGAGCCAGTTTCCAGGGTTTTTTTTGTTTGTTTGTTTGTTTTAAGCAGATTTTCTAGGGTCGTAAAGCTGAAAAAAGACTTTTTAAAAGTTTTGCCTGTTGGGGGACAGGGAGAGAATTTATAATGACAAGTCTTCTAAATTAAATGCTGGAAGGAAGAGAGGTCATGGCTTAGAGTCAGGAAGAGCCTGTCTGATGTCTGGTCAAACTAAGAACATTAGGTTGTCTTGGGCTGTAGCTTTCTACTGCGTAAAACCTCCTGTTTGTTACAGACGATTATAATTATTTGGTTTTCAAGAAAGATTTTTGAAACTTTTTTTTTAAAGTATTGTTTTATTTAACTCTATTTATTTTTCATTTAACCAGACAAGAGAGAAATAGAGTGAGAAAGAGAGAGGAAAAGTGAGAAACCAAGATGCCAGGTCTGGGACTTGAACCATGGTTAGACATGTAGGAGTCCAGTGCCCTTAACCACCACTCCACCTACCAGCCCTGAATTTTGAAACATTTTACAATTAACCAGTTTGGTTTTATAAAAATCTCTAGGTGAATTACCATGCTTTTCTTTTTTTGCTTTTGGCTTTTTCGTTTGTTTGTTTGTTTTGTTTGACTATAGGGCGCGTGTGCTTGTCAGAGACAGAAAAAGACACAGAGAGAGAGAGAGAGGGAAAGTGAGCAATCACCCCCCAGGGGGTTGGCTCTGCAGCAATCCCTTCTCCTCCATTCTCCTCTCAGGCCACATGCCCAGCAAGATATCCAAGCTGCAAGGTCTGGGACTGGAAGTGTGCAGTTGGCAACCTAGGTCCAGCTGCCTTAACCTCCATGCCATCAATGGCACATTAGTTACTTTTTAATAAATCAGTTAAGGTCGGGGTTGATACAGTATAATTTTTCTTTAACATAACAAATAGGCGGGACCAGCAGTTGGCATAATGGCTATATCGCTGAACTCCCATGCAGTCGACTGCGGTTTGAGTCCCAGACCCAGTGTCTTAAACTCACGCCGGGTGCGTGTGCATGCATGCCCAGGATCCTGAGAGAAGAATGGAGAAGAAGGGATTGAGGCGTGGCCATCCCCCCTGGGGGATGATTTCTCACTTTCTATCTCTCTGTCTCTCAGTCTTTCTGGCAAGCACATGTGCCCTATAGCAAGAACTTCTCAAAAAAAAAAAAAAAAAGGCTCAAGATTAATATTTTCAAGCAGAACAAACATTTTTGATAACTAATGGTCTGAAGGAGAGATGACTACATTTATAAATTGTTGAATTTTTAAAGAAATGTTTACATCATGGACCTTAACTTTTAAAATACCTCCTCTCTGACAGAGATTTAATGCAGACTCAGCTCATTCTGAATTCAAGGACAAGGCCATGCTTAATGAGCTTTCTCCCTGCAGGTCCCACTTTAACACCCACTCTCCCAAGATGCAAGACTGATGGGCAATCAACTCAAAGACCAACAGCAAGACCCGCCCCAACCCCAACCCTGGCAGATTGCCCAGGAAGCTTGGGAGTGGATAACAAACATCTGGCTCTAACATCCACAACCCAGATTCAAGAAAAGACAGCTGTTAGCCATACTCCTTCTACTCTGAGACATTTTTAAACTGCTGTTGGGAGCCAAGAATTAAAAACAAAAAACACAATAGAATAAAAGATAACAGGCCGGAGACCAGCAGTTAGCATAATGGCTATGTTCCTGGACTCCTACATAGTCGACCGCGGTTTGCGTCCTGGACCCGGTGGCTTAAAACTCACGCCAGGCGCGTGTGCGTGCAAACCCAAGATCCCGAGAGGAGAATGGAGGAGAAGGGACTGCGGCATGGCCATCCCCCCCCTGGGGGGGTG
>NW_006205376.1:750297-758122 GCF_000334495.1 Tupaia belangeri chinensis | reverse complement strand
AAAAAAAAAAAAAAAAAAAAAAAACAGGCGAGGGGCCAGGAGGTGGAAGTGGAATGGTGGTTAAGGCTTTGGACTCCCACATGACTGATTGTGGTTCAAGACCCAGACTTGGAAATCATACTGGGTGCATGTGTGTGTGTGCCCAAAATCCCAGGAAGAGAATGGAGGAGAAGAATTGCAGTGTGGCCATCTCTCCTAGGGATGATTTCTCACTTTCCCTCTCACTGTTTCCATCTCTCCAGTGGGCACACATACCCAGTGACAAAAGTCTAAAAATAAATAAATAAATAAATAAATATATATATATATATATATACACACACACAAGGAACTGGCAGATGGCATGGTGGTTAAGGTGCTAGACTCCCACATGTTCGATCGTGGTTTGAGTTCTGGACCTGGAGGGCTGCTTTCTCACTTTCCTCTTCTCTCTCTCTCTCTCTGTCTCTTTGATCCAATTAGAAGATAATAATAAATAATAGTAACAAAGTTAAATAAAGAAATAATTTTTTGAAATAACAAGCAAACTATTGATTCAGTTATGCATTGTGTGTGTGTCCTCGGTCATAATGTAAGGTCTTTGTGGTTCTTTGAGAATTGTCCTAGGAAATTCTTAATAGTCCCTTGAAGTGAAAGAGGAAGTCAGTTTGTATTAAATGTCTGTGATATCATGGGCTAGGCTTTGTAGGCTTGTCCCATCCCTTTAATTCACCTACAAGTGGTATTACTGTTAGTTCAAACCACCTGAAGAATTTCCATGGTCCCAAGTTTGGCATTTGAAACCCAAAACCCATTGCATCCGAGCCTCCTCTGGTTTCACGCACCTCCTGGAGAGTAGCCTCCCTCACTTCAGGTGGGCCAGTGGGAATGAAGCTGGCCGTATGAATAAGGAAAACACAGTTTTGTGTGAATGGACGGTTTGGATAAACAAATAAAAATAATCTTGATGGGCCACCGAGACCATCTCAGACCAAGCTCCATCTTTCTTTCTTTTTTTTTTTTAATTGCCAGAAGGTGCACATGCTCACCAGAAAACAAGAGCGAGAGAGAAACGGAGAGGGAGAAAGCACCCACTGATGCGGCCTGGTCACGCCACAATCCCTTCTTCATCTCTCCATCCTGTCAGGGTTTCGTGCAAGCACACACATGTGCCAGGCATGTTTTTCAAGCTGCCAAGGCTGGAATTCAAACTGCAGTCAGCCAGGTGGGATCGGGGCTTCCTCTGTCTTCTTAGTATACGTGCTGTCAAAGCGAGCATGATCTGGACTTTCTGAACCACTGGGTTATGGAACCAGCCCTGTATGTGCTTTTATTTCTCTTAAAGTTTATTTATTTCTTGGATGAGAAGGGTAGAGAGAGAGAGAGAGAACCTGCAACCTTGAATCAGGAGCCTTTCTGTGTGGTATTGCTTAGCAGAGTTGTGCATTTTGCCATTACATCACCATCTGGACTATATACCCTAAACAATTTCTTAACCTTATCGGAATAAGACAGTATCACTGGCGTTTCTCTAAAAAATCCTTTTTCTAGTATAAAATTACCTGTAATTGGGACCAGCAGTTAGCGTAATGGCTATGCCGCTGAACTCCCATGTAGTCGACCGCGGTTCGCGTCCCGGACCAGGTGGCTTAAAACTCACGCCGGGCGCGTGTGCGTGCGTGCCCAAGATCCCAAGAGGAGAATGGAGGAGAAGGGATTGTGGCATGGCCATCCCCTCAAGGGGTGATTTCTCGCTTTCCTCTGTCTCTCTCTGTCTGTCTGGTGAGCTCACACACCCTATAGCAAAAACCTCTCAAAAAAAAAAAAAAAAAGAAAGAAAGAAAGAAAGAAAAAAAAATTACCTGTAATCCTCATACTTTATTTCAGGGTTAATAAATTTGAAACTGATGACTCATCTTTCTAGACCAGAAAACCAGGTAAACTCAAAGCAAAATACTGGAGCCAGCTCATGGCATAGTGGTTAAGGCAACTGGGTCCCACATGGCCTATTATGCAGTTGAATCCCAGACCTGGCAGCTTGGAAGGCATGCTGAGCATGTGTGCATACATGCCCAAATCCCAAAAGGATAAATGAAGAAGGAATTGTGGTGTGATCATCCCCCATGGTGGGGTATTTTCTCACTTTTTCTTTCTTTGCTACTCTCTCCTGCTGGATTCCCACATGACTGGTGGCAGTTCAGGTCCCAGATCTGACAGCTTGCTTTCTTGCTTTTCCTTTCTCTCTCTCTCTGGCCAAAATAATAATAATAATAACAGGAGACCAGCAGGTGGCATGGTAGTTAAGGCACTGGACACTCCTACATGGTCAACCAAAGTTGGAGTCCCGGACCTGGTGGCTTGCTTTCTCAACTTTTCTCTTTCTTTCTCTTTCTGTCTCTCTCTCTCTCTGGTCAAATTAAAATAAATGAATGAATAAGTAAAATTGAATAGTTCTTTAAAAAAAATAATAACAAATGGAATTAAATAAATCTTTAAAAAGAGAAAAGTAATTGCTGTGTATCTATATAGTGGAACACTGTTACTCCATTTACATTAAATTGTAGAACAAGCAAAACTGACACGTAGCGACTGAAAACAGATCAGGGGATTGGGAGACTGCAAAGGGCATAGGAAACATTGTAGGATGAGATAAATATCTTGATTGTGTTGGTGTGTTCCTGGCTTCATGTACCTGTCACAAATTAAACTGTGTATTGGAGATGGTCACAGTCAGCCTGGCTGAACCAGTCCATATCTCCCTTTTGGGAGCAGTATCTCCACTCATTTCGTTTAAGATTCCAACTACTGCTCTTTTGGAGACTTTCCGGGGGTCTTCCGGTGGTACATGTATAGTTCAACTGTCAACCAGAGTTAAGGTTGCTTGTAGAGGCAGATTTTAGAGCTCATCCTGCCAAATCCTCCCTTCAGGATTTTGTCCTCAATTTTCTGGGTGTTCTGCCAGTCCTGAACTCTGTTCTGATGCCTGCAATTCCACCCCGTATTCCCAGAAGGGAAACTGCCCCTCAAGCAGCGATTGTCTCCCATCAGACCCCAGGGTCTCCTTGCCCAAAGACAATAACCAGATCTTTTTGTCATTTTGTCCAAAGACAAAATAACTTGCCCTTTGTCGTGGTTATATTTTTCCCCTCTCCTAGGAGGTACATACACTAGACAGGAAGAAAAGGAAAGACAGAGAAAGAGGGAGGAGGAAAAAGCACCCACCAAGGGCCATGGTCACACTGCAGTCCCTTCCTCATTTCCCCATCCTCTTGGGGTATTGAGTGCACACACATATACCTGATATGTTTCTCAAGTAGCTGGGCCCGAGATTCAAACCACAGGGTCAGTCAGGTGGGGTCTGGCTGCCTCACCCACCAAGCCATGGAGCCAGCTCACCCTCTGTCTTTAAAAGTACCACACGCTGACCCCTTCCTCTACGTAAGTTTCGTATCTCCTCCAGTACAGCGGAGATGGTTATGACTCTGGTCTGCTCTCTCTCCTGAGTTCTGGTCTCACTGAAATAAATTCCTGACCTTATTCACCAGCTGTTGTCTCTTTGTCGAGCGGTGAGTGCCATGGACCTGATTTCTGGTCTTTGGAATGAGCACCCCTTCCCATGGCATTGTAAGGAGCGAGATCGGTAACCCTATGCCATCTATTTGGCTGAGTGAGTTTGGGGTTCCAAGCAATGCTTAGCATCGCCTTTAAACACAAATTGAACATGTATTGAAACAATATGGGCTTATAGAAAGGCCTTTTTTTCTTTTTAAAATTTCCAGAGGGTATGAGCACTCAGCAGAGAGAGATGGAGAGACAGAGAAAGAGAGAGAGAGAAAGAGAAGGAGAAAGTGTTGCTGGATAAAATCTGGCACCTGTTTCTGTGAATAACCGAGAGGTGAAGCAGAGGCAGAAACAGTCACCTCACTATGTTCGAGCACAAGGAATGGCCAAGAGCTCCCAGGCCCATGACCAACACCCAGAACAGAAATTTCCAGCATGTTATATAAGTTATACTTTTCATTTATCTATTAAAAATTTATTTATTTATTTACTTTTGAGAAGTTTTTGCTATAGGGTGCGTGTGCTCGCCAGACAAAGAGAGACAGAGAGACAGAAAGCGAGAAGTCACCCCCCAGGGGGGATGGCCACACCGCAATCCCTTCTCCTCCACTCTCCTCTCAGGATCTTGGGCACACGCGCACATGCGCCCAGTGTGAGTTTTAAGCCACCGGATCCGGGACTCGAACCGTGGTTTCCTACATGGGAGTCCAGCGATATAGCCATTACGCTAACTGATGGTCCCCAAAATTTATTTATTTTAATTAATTAATTATTTGATTTTTAATTTGACCACAGAGAGACAGACAGAGAGAGAGGGAAAGTAAGAAACAAGCCACCAGGTGCAGGATTTAAATTGTGGTCAATCATATGGGAATCCAGTGCCCCCCCCCACCACACCACCTGCTGGCCCCTCCATAGTTATCTATAATATAAATTTAACTAGTTATAATTTTTCCCAAATTGTTCTGTGTACCTTTTCCTTTCACGTAATGTTTATGACCCTGTTTTTATTCTTATGGTGACACTGAATCTGTTAACTCAGCCCTGTGACATACACTGATAGATTAAGGGAAGCTACACCATATTTTCTTTAATCTACATGTATATTTTTTAAGAGATTTTTTTCATAGGGCACATGTGCTCACCAGAAAGACAGAGACAGAAAGCAAGAAGCAACATCCCCCCACCACCCAGGGGGATGACCACGCTACAATCCCCTGTTCTCCATTCTTCCCTTGGGATTTTGGGCTTGCATGCACACACGCCCAGCATGAATTTCAAGCTGCTGGGTCCAGGGCTCAAACCGTGGTCTACCATGTGGGAGTCCAGCACCTTGCCCACTACACCACCTGTTGGCCCCTACAAAACAATCTAAACATCTGTGAGTAACTATTATGTTAAATGATGAAATTATTACAATTTTTCTAATTTAACCTGTTACATTGTATCCCTTGAGCAAACATTCCTGTCACTTAAGAGTTCTTGCCTGGGCTCCTGGTCCCAATTGTATTCTTGTGACCATTGTCCAGAGCAAGTGGCTTAAGTTTCCTCGTTGAAGCAAACAGGCTTATTTATGACCTTATTTGTTACAATAGTTACAGGTTACAGTAGGTACAGAAGCTATAAGCATCAGTCTTTGAAATACAAGAAAGAGGGGCCAGTAGGTGGCATGGTGATTAAGGCGCTGGACTTCCACAAGGTCGATATGGTTTGAGTCCTGGACCTGGCAGCTTGCTTTCTCACTTTCCCTCTCTACGTCTGTCTCGCTTTGTCTCACTCTGGTGCCCTATAGCAAAATTTAAAAATGGTAACAATGAATAAAATAACTAATTCTTTTCAAAATATGCATATAAGAAATAGGAATAAAGTAAAACACAAACAGTGTTAAAAGATTTTTTTTTTGGAGAGGTTTTCGCTATAGGGCGTGTGTGCTCGACAGACAGACAGAGAGAGACATAGAGCTAGAAAGCGAGAAATCACCCCCCCAGAGGGGATGGTCATGCCGCAATCCCTTCTCCTCCAATCTCCTCTCGGGATCTTGGGCACGCACGCACACGCGCCCGGCGTGAGTTTTAAGCCACTGGGTCCGGGACGTGAACCGCAGTCAACTACGTGGGAGCCCAGCGACAGCCATTATGCTAACTGCTGGTTCCCAAGATTATTTTTTTCTTGTTATAAAAGCACCTCTGAATGGAGTGTGGTCTTTCCACTGACCCTTCTTCATTTCTCCATGCTGTGAGGAGTCTGGAAAAATATACACACAGTGGTATGTTTTTCTTTTTCTCTCTTTCCTTTTTTTTTAAAAAATGAATTATTGATTTAATTTGATTTATTTACTTATTTTAGAGAGTTTTTGTTGTTGTTGTTTTTGCCATAGGGTGCGTGTGCTTACCAGAGAGACAGAAAGTGAGAATCACTCCCCAGCGGGGGTGGGGGGCACACCACAATCCCTTCTTAGTCTCTTCTCAGGATTTTGGGCATGCACACACATGTGCCCTGTGTATTTTAAGGCACTGGGTCTGGGACTTGAACCACAGTCGACTATGTGGGAGTCCAGTGATGTAACCATCACACCATCTGCTGGTCCCTATTATTATTGTTTTTCTAATCTAACCAAAGAGAAAAAAGAGAGAGAGAAAGGGAAAGTGAGAAAGCAAGCCATCAGGTCCAGGACTCCAACTGTGGTCAGCCATGTAAGAGTCCAATGCCTTAACCACCACACCAGCCCAGCAACATGTTTTTCAAGCTGCCAGGACCAGGACTCAAACCATAGTTGGCCACGTGGGATCCAGCTCCCTTAACCACTAGGCATCAGAACTAGCCTAAAGGGAGACCAATTAACTAGAGTTCCTTCATCCCTGGTATTAACACTACAAGTGATTTTCAAAATATTAACCTCTCTTCCTGTCGTCTCTAGTAATTTCTTCCTATGACACCTCACTCACGAAAAGGAAGGTAGTTGACTTTCACAAGTATTCTTTTGTGGACAGAAGTCTGACTACTTTTCCTATTTTTCCAAAATCTTTTCAAAAGGGGACTGGGGAAGTCATGCCCACAAACATTAACAGACCATTTATTTTCTATTTAACAGGATTCTTTCTAGCTCCTGTTCCTGGCATAGTATCTTTGAGATGTATATTTCAACCAATTACAGTATATTCTTTTGCTTATCCCTTACCAAGACACAGAACTTCCCTTTCATTGAGATGTCGATTAAGCCTTTCTTTAACAAATCTCTTCCTAAGGCACAGATCTTCCCTTCCAATCACCAACCTATAACCTACAAGCCCCTCCCCCTTCTACATGTCCCACCTTTTTGGGCCAGACCAATGGGAAATCTTTTCACTAAATGTTGTCTGTCAATCTCAAAAGCAAATAAAAGGAACTTCCATACATGATCACCCCAGAAAGGCATGTATGTCTCTTCTCTGACCTAGGTCACTCACAGTTGGCTTGGAAATAAACCGTATTAATTATTAATTATTCATTTTACAGTTGGTTATTTTTTTTTCCCATCGACACTTTTTAAATGAAAAAGAACCTGGAAAGAGGAGGAGATGGCAATTGAGAGGGTTTTTTTTCATTATAGGGCGCGTGCGCTCGCCAGACAGACAGAGAGAGACATATAGACAGAAAGCGAGAAATCACCCCCCAGGGGGGATGGTCACGCCGCAATCCCTTCTCCTCCATTCTCCTCCCGGGATCTTGGGCACGCGCGCACACGCACCCGGCGTGAGTTTTAAGCCACCGAGTCCGGGACATGAACCGCGGTCGACTACGTGGGAGTCCAGCGACATAGCCATTACGCTAACTGCTGGTTCCCATGAGCTTGTAAAAACTTTCAAATGACATAGATTCGCAACTAAATAAAACAGTTTGTGGGTAGAAGTAACTGCTTAGCCAGGAGAATTCATTAGACAGACACCAATCCTCCTCTTTACCTTTGGTTGTACCGCACCAACGAGGTTTGGGAGTAGGGATTTAATTTAACTGCATTTCACAAACACTGAGCATTTTCTAAGAGGAGCAATATAAGAGGTAAACTTAGGTATCCTTCCCTAAAGGAGTTCACACTTCCTCAGGGGATACAGGCACTGCCTGAAAAACTAGGACCATAATAGGGTTTGAAAGGTTATCCTAACAGCATAGTAGAGTGTAATAGGATCTCAGAAGTGGGGCTCAATTAATTCTTCCTGGAAGGGTTAGGAAATGCTCCACAGATGAGGCGACATTTGAGCTGAGCTTTGGAGCAGTGAATAGGAGCTGTTCCATTGGCTGGAGAAGT
>NW_006205376.1:732491-750266 GCF_000334495.1 Tupaia belangeri chinensis | reverse complement strand
AGTGTTCTAGTTAGAGGAGGCATGCGTTCTGGGCAGAGGCAGGCAGCCTGGACATGGGAGGGGCTGGTGTGTTTATTTGGGGAAAGTGAGAAGTTGAATACGGCCTGTGCTTATTAAGGTGCAGCAAGGGACCAAGAGTGAAAAGAGGTTTCTCTATGGAAATAAACAAAGACCAGCCAAATATGAACCAGTGAAGGGTATTCAGGGGGCTGGTAGGTGGTGTTGGACTTCCACATGGCTGACTACCATTCAAATCCCAGACCTGTTAGCTTACTTTCTTTTCTTTTTTCCTTTTTAAAGATTTATTCATTTATATAATTTTGTTATTCTTATTTTAAAAATAATTGTTTGTTTAATTCCATTTGTTATTATTATTACTATTTTTCCCTCTCTCTGTCGCTCTCTGATAAATTAAATAATAATAAATAAATTAAATGAAATACCTCTTTTTTTAAAAAAGGGCTATTCTGGTGCCGGCAGATGGTGTGGTGGTGAAGGCGCTGGACACTCCCACATGGCTAACCACAGTTTGAGTCCAGGACCGGGTGGCTTACTTTCTCACTTTCCTTCTCTCTCTTTCTGTGTCTCTCTCTGGTCAAATTAAAATAAATGAATGAGTAAGCATAAAATAAATAGTTCTTTAAAAAAAATTTTTAAAGGCTATTCAGAACTTCTATAGCAAGGGAGTCAGCCACTGCCACTCAGGTCTTGGCAGAGACTCAAAGGTAGGCAGAGACGTGGGGAAAAAAAAATTTCTGGTATGTTCTGATTCCCAGAACTTGGTCAGTAACTGTCAGCCTCCCTAATTCTTGCCCCAACTTCCAACTCTGGACCAACCAGAAAAAGCCAACTATGCACTCCTAACCAATCACGTAGGGTTCTCCATTCTAGCCAGCCTGCTCACCTCTTGCCCAGGCTAACAGCCTCCAATGAGGGCACACCTGAAACCTTCCCTTTTGTACACTATAAAGTTTCCCCAACCCTGTCAACTTTGAGCCTCTGCCAAAATGCATGCTGGGGTGGCTGACACTGTCGATAGCAAGCTCTGAATAAATAGCCCTTGTTCTCTTTGGGGTCATATCTGCATTTATTTCCACATAATCAAGTCTAAGCTGCCACCTGGACCCTTTGAAATGGTCTCTCTCTTCATCTTTTACCTTCTCCAATAATGTTCATTGACACCAATCATCTAGATTCAACAGAGGACATAAAACAATACAGAGTTTGTGATGAAAAGCTTTGCACTGTGTTCATAGCTGCTACTGTCCCTGTTTATAGTCCTGATTCCGTGGTGTTTAGTTGGCTGATTTCCAACCATTCAGGATTTCTCTGGAAGCTTGCATTTAAACTGTCCTCCAGAAGTTCATAACCAACGCCTGGAGGAGATTGGAGTATAAATATCCCAGCTCCCTCACTCATCTCCTGGAAGTACTGTGACACGCTTTCTACACTGATTCTCAGAGTTCCCTGGTGGGATTAAGCTACCGCTGCTAATCTTGGAGGCTGGCTTGGTATTTTAACCTTTTCTTTTCTTAATCTTTTTTTTTTTTTGAGAGGTTTTTGCTATAGGCGCGTGCGCTTGCCAGAGAGACAGAGAGTGAGAAATCGCCCCCCTGGTGGATGGCCAGGCCGCAATCCCTTCTCCTCCATTCTCCTTTCAAGCTCTTGGGCATACACATATACTTGCCTGGCGTAAGTTTAATCCACCAGGTCCAGGACTCGAAATGTGGTCGACTACATGGGAGTCCAGCGACATAGCCTAATGCCAACTGCTAGTCCCTCTTAATCTTCTTTATTTAGTTTTGCTATAGGACATGTGGGCTCCCAGAGAGAGACAGAGGAAGGACAGGAGAAAGCACCTTCTTCCATGGGGAATGGTCGCTACAATCTCTTCTGCTCCATTTCTCCCTTCTTTCGGGATTTTGAGCTCACACACCCACACAGTGTGACTTCAGCTGGCAGAGGGTCATCTGAAATGCATGAAATGACTACTCAAGACAACAGAGATCTGAGGCAAGAGGGAGAGGGGGAAGCTGTACCAGATATGAGCTCCCTAGGTCTCTCTGATCCTCTGTACTGATTAGGATGAAAGAGGAAGTAAGAGTTGTTTTTCAGAAAATTAAAAGTGAAGGTTGTTTCCTGGGACATGTGGAGTTTAATTATCAATAGGAGAGAAAGTTTCCAGAGGGCCCTAGGAATAAGGCAAATATCTAGGAATTTGAAAAGCACATTCATCAGATAACACACCCATCCAAATCTCTTCTGTGGAGAGGGCAATCAGAGAAAAGGTGTGACCTTTAGACGCCTCAGAGATGCCCTTCAGTGAGCTACTCTAGCACTGGCTACTGAGAAGCATTTACATACGAAAGCGAAAGCCTAGCTGCCTGTTGTTATTGTTATCTTCCTGTTACCTGATACCCAATAATGCATGGCAGTATGAGGCTAAAGGAAGGTACCTGTGCTTATCAGATTCTCCCCCAAAAGGATCAGAGAAGTTAAATGGCCCCAGTCATTTTCACATCTTCAAATGATTTACATCTAAAAACAACTGGCTTTGTATTCCATTTCCTTCTCCCCCAATCTCTTTGCATCCCATTTCCTATTCCCCCACTTTCTGGCCTTTAAAAGAATAAACCCAGGACCAGCAGTTAACGTAATGGCTATGTCGCTGAACTCTGGCCTCATGTGTATGCGTGCCCAAGACCCCGAGAGGAGAATGGAAGAGAAGGGATTGCTGCGTGGCCATTCCCCCGGGGGGTGATTCCTCGCTTTCTGTCTCTCTGTCTCTGTATTTCTGGCGAGTGCCCAAGCCCTATAGCAAAAACCTCTCCAAAAAAAAAAAAAAGAATAAACCCGAGGCCATTTGGGTTACAACTTTTCCATCAGAGAAGCTGGGCCCACCCGATCCTCACTTTTCTATATTTGTGTGTTTTTGTGTTTGTTACTGCGTCTATTTCTAATACATAGCTTTCCTTAGTCAAGCTGGACCTGGCATCCTCCTGTTTTTGTTTATTCCTAAAAATTATTTCTTTATTATCTTTATTTTTCAGTTTTGACCAGAGAGAGACAGAGAGAGAGCACAAGCCACTAGGTCCAGGACTTGAACAGCAGTTGGCCCTTGGGGGAATCCAGCGCCCTTAGCCACCCCACCACCTTCCGACCCTACCTCCTATTGTTTTTAAGCAGGAAGGCAAGAGTTCAACATTTGTACCAGGTTCCCTAGGCAAACGTTCACTCATGCATTCAACGATGCTATTTTGTAAGCATGCTTCTTGTTCCCCAACACATTGTGTTTCTTTCTTTTTTGGGGGGAGGCGGGGGGAGAGGTTTTTGCTATAGGGCGCATGCGTTCGCCAGACAGACAGAGAGACAAGAAGATAGAAAGTGAGAAATCACCCCCCAGGGGGGATGACCATGCCACAATCCCTTCTCCTCCACTCTTCTCCCGGGATCTTGGGCACGCACGCACACGCGCCCAACATGAGTTTAAGCCACTGGTCCGGGATTCGAACTGCAGTTGACTACGTGGGAGTCCAGCAACATAGCCATTACGCTAACTGCGAGTCCCACACACCGTGTTTCTGAAGCCACCAGGTCTGGGACTCGAACTGTGTAGTCAGCCATGTGGGATCAAATTGCCTTAACCACCAGGCTACTGAGCTGGCCCTTGCCCCTTTCTAAGTTGCCTTCCCTTTCCATTTTACCATTCCCCATACCTAAGATCATTTTACCATTCCCTTCCTAAGATCACCTCCCAAATCCTTTTCTCAGGGTCTGCAGATGTGAGAACCCAAGAGAATACAATGTTACAACTGGAAAAACCTAAATCACTTTTATCCAAATAATTAACAACTGCAGGAGGAAGAGGAAGTCAGATTGACATTTCTCCCAACATAAGTATTCACTGATGTATTGGGTCATTGGAAAAGCCAGATGTATTTTTCCATTTTATTTTATTTTAAGAATTATTAATTTCTAATTTCTTATTTTATTTATTATTACTCTTCAATTGGACCAGAGAGAGAGAAAGTAAGCTGCCAGGCCTGGGACCCAAACCTCAGTCAGCCATGTGGGAGTCTAGCACCTCAACCACCATGTCACCTGCCAGCCCCTCTATGTTTTTCTATACAAAAAATATGTCATGACTTTTAGAATGACCCACTATTTGTTTAGAAAAATAAAGAAAACAGAAAAAGAGGAAAAAACAGTAATGCTATTTACAATTTCAAAAATAACAGATGTCTGGTTTATTAACAAGCCTTTTATTCTTAAAATTTTGCTGGAGGGTGAGACCAGCCGGTGGCATAATGGTTACCTGGCTGGACTTCCATACAGTCAACCATGATTTGCGTCTAGGACCCGGTGACTTAAATACATGCCAAGCATTGGAGAGGAGAATGGAGAAGGGATTGTAGCATGGTCATCTCCCCTGGGGTTTGATTTCTCTCTTTCTTTCTCTCTTTCTGGTGAGCACACACGGCCTATAACAAAATCGCTCTTAAAAAAATAATTGATGGGGGGACCAGCAGTTAGCATAAAGGCTATGTCACTGAACTCCCATGTAGTCAAGTGCCGTTCGAGTCCTGGGCCCGGTGGCTTAAACTCATGCTGGGCGCGTGTGCATGTATGCCCAAGATCCCGAGAGGAGAATGGAGGAGAAGGGATTGCAGCGTGACCATCCCCCCAGGGGGTGATTTCTCACTTTCTATCTGTCTTTCTGGCGAGCGCATGCGTCCTATAGCAAAAACCTCTCAAAAAAAAAAAAAAATTGATAGGGACCAGCAGATGGCATGTTAGTGGTTAAGATACTGGACACTCCCACATGGCCAACCATGGTTCCAATCCCAGACCTGGTGGCTTGCTTTCTCACTTCCTTTCTTTCTCACTCTGTCCCTCTCTGGTCAAATTAAAATAAATAAATAAATAAGTAAATAAAGTAAAATAATTCTTAAAAAAAATTGTTGGGGCCGGCAGGTTGCATAGTGGTTAGGAGCGTTAGATTCCCATATGGCCGACTGCAGTTTGAGTCCCGAACCTGGCAGCTTGCTTTCTCACTTTCCATTTCTCTATCTCTTTCTCTGTTTTGCTCTCTTGCTCTCACTCTTGTTCTGCCTCTCTCTAGTTAAATTTAAATAAATAAATAAAGTTAAGTAAAATAATTTTTAAGAAATTGCTAGAGGGCTGTATGCTTCCAAGAGAGAGAAAAAAAAAATATATATATATATATAGAGAGAGAGAAGGAAAGTGAGAAAGCACCCCCCACCCCCATGAAGGGTGTTCACATATCATCCTTTCTCCATCTTTCCTCTCAGGATTTTGGGCTCACAGGCACATGCACCTGGTGTGTTTCTCAAGCCACCAGGTCCAAGACTCAAACCATGCAGTTGGCATGTGGAATCCAGCCAACCCAATCACCACACCACTGGCTGGGCCCCACATTTCTTTTTTCTTTCCTTTTTTTTTTTTTTTTTGAGGGATTTTCGCTATAAGGCATGTGCGCTTGCCAGCCAGACAGAGAGAGATAGAGAGACAGAAAGCGAGAAATCACCCCCCAGGGGGGATGGTCACGCCGCAATCCCTTCCCCTCCATTCTCCTCTCGGGATCTTGGGCACACACGCACGCACACGCACCCGGCGTGAGTTCTAAGCCACCAGGTCCAGGATGCGAACCGCGGTCGACTACGTGGGAATCCAGCGACATAGCCATTACGCTAACTGCTGGTTCCCTGGCCCAACATTTTCTAATAATAAGTTACATTCTCTGTATGCTGTCATTTAAGGCTTTTTAATTAAAGCAAAACTAGAAGTAAAAGATTATAATACAAACTAGTAAAATAAATGTGATGTAAGGACCTTTCTCTTTATGTGGAGTGGAAGAAAACTCAACAGAAAACCTAACATTTATGGTACATGGAGGAGTATGGCACTAATAGTGAAACAAAAAAGCAATTTTTTTTAAGAGAGTTTTTTTGCTATAGGACACACACACTTGTCAGAGAGACAAAAAGAGACAGAGAGGCAGAAAGCAAGATATCAACCCCTGGCAAGGATGGCTGCACTGCAATTCCTTCTTTTCTGTTCTCCTCTCAGGATTTTGGGCACGCATGCACATACACCCGGCATGAGTTTTAAGCCACTAGGTCCGGGACTTGAACTGCGTTCTGCCATGTGAGAGTCCAACCACACAACAATTATACCATCTGCTGGTCCCAAAAAAGGCAAAAAAAAAAAAAAAAAAAAAGTTTTTGAGAGGTTTTTCTTAAAGCATTTGCTGGAGAGATGGAGAGATAGAAAGTGAGAAATTACCCACTGGGGGGATGGCCATGCCTTCTCCTCCATCCTTCTCTTGGGATCTTGGGCACGCACACATGGGACAAGCATGAGTTTTAAGCTGCTGGGTCTAGGACTCGAACTGTGGTCAGCTACATGTGAGTAGTGATATAACCATTATGGCATCTGCTGGTCACATGAAAATAGTTTTGACTTTATGGAACCCCTGAAAGGACCCTGGAAGAACTGTCATAGTAAATGATACAAAACCGGGACCAGTAGATGGCGTATTGGTTATATCGCTAGACTCCCACGAAGTAGACTCTGGTTCGTGTCTTGGACCTGGTGGCTTAAACCTCACACCAGGCATGTGTGCATGTGTGCCCAAGATCCCAAAAGGAGGATGGAGGAGAAGGAATTGCAGTGTGGACGTCCCCCTGGGGGGAGATTTCTCATTTTCTCTGTCTCTCTGGCAAGCTCACATGCCCTATAGCAAAACAATTTTTCTAAAAACAAAAAAAGAGAGAGAGAAAGAAACACACACATCAGGGAAGCGGAGAGCACATGCTTCCACTGAGCATGGTGACACCACAGGCACTGCAGTTGTCCTGGTCTTGGCCTTTCGCATCTTTCTCACTGGGGGAACCGTGCCATCGCCTCCTACTGTGGACGAAACGCTCTCCTGTTAATAGACAAGTCACAAGCACCTGCTGCGCATATTCGTCTCAGTGCTATTTATTGCTGCTGCACATGTACCCTGTGCCCCGGGGTAGGGACTTTCCAGCGTCTGAAGCACAGAAGCTTGGAAGGAGAGGGGCAGGGCAGACGTGCCAAGCAACCAGCATGGGGTTGCACAGAGACCTGACCAAGGCCTGGTCGTCAGAGCATGACGAACTTTCCTGTGACTTAGGAGCTGGCTGCACCTTAATCACTCGGCGGACAATAGTCCTTTGGATCACTGAGCAGGAGACAAGTTCCTTTATCAGTTCAGGGCAAGACCTGGCTCACGACATATATGCAAGGCACATTGTAGATGAGAGTTCCTCCTCTCTGCAAGGCACTTACTTCATCTATTGCTCCCTTAAAAAAATTATTGTTATTATTATTATTATTATTATTTTGATTTGACCAGCGAGAGAGAGAGAGGGAAAAAGAGAAAGCAAGCTGCCAAGTCCAGGACTCGAACCACAGTCAGTCATGTGGGAAACCAGCAACCCAATCACCATGCCACCTACTGGCCCCTCATCTATTGCTCCCTTTTTGTTCCAGGCTAGACAAAAGGGAAGTTAGCCTTTTTATTATCCATATTTTTCAATTAGAAAGAGATATTTTCTGTTTTTTAATTTGCTATAGGGCTTGTGTGCTCCCTGAAGAGAGGGGTAGGGGTGAGGGGGAAGATGAGAAAGCACCCCTCAGAAGGAATGGCCATGCTGCAATCCCTTCTCCTCTGTTCTCCCCCTTGCAATTTTGGACATACATGCACACATGCCTGGGGTGCTTTTCAAGCCACAGGTCCAGGACTAGAACTGTGCAATCAGCTGTGTAGGAGTCAACCATTTTAACCACCACACCACCTGGCTGGTGCCAGCATCTGCTTTTTTCATTGCTAGAGGGCACGTGCTCTTACCAGAGAGAGACAAAGAGAGAGAGAGAGACAAAGCACTCTCTATGGGGGAGGATCATGCTACAATCCCTTCTTCATTTCTTCATCCTGTCTGGATTTTGTACGTGTATGCTCACTTGCCCAGTGTGATTTTCAAGTCACTGGGGCTGGGAAATAAACCATCCTCCATGTGGGATCTGGCTCCAGTAACAGCATGGAGGACCACAGGGCTGACCCCAAAAAAGATTCTAATTCCAAAGTTGCAGAAGTTAAAAAAACACACACACACACACACAAAACAATGAAGCTACAGTTGGAAGAAAGCCCACCGGGTTCAGTATAGTAGGGCTTCAAAGGGGGAAGTGAACTCAGTGTCAGAGAGGATACTAAAGGAACTTTAACATCAACTTTTTTTCCCTTTATTAAGAAATATGAGAGGGACTGGCTCTGCAGTGCAGGGATAATGTACTACGCAAGAGAAGCTGGATCCCACATCATGACCGCAGTTTAAATCTCCCCCCTTCTCTGTCTGCCTGAAACATACTGGGCAAGAACACGAGCGTCCAATATCCAATGGACTGCAGGGCTGGAGGAAGGACTGCAGCATGACCAGGCCCTACGGAGGGTGCTCCTCTCTCCCCCCTCTCATGCACACACATGAGCTCTGTGGTGAATAAAGAATAAAAACAGAGAGCTGACTCTATGGCTTAGTGGTTAAGAGCGTCCGATCCCACATGGCCAACAGCATGGTTCAAATCCCAGCCCAGATGACTTAAAAACCATCCCAGGCACATAGGCACACATACCCTCAAATCCCAAGGGAATGGAGAAATGGTGAAGGGATTGCGATATGATCATGCCCCATTAAGAGATGCTTTCTCCAGCCACATCTGGCTCATAGCTATGCACCCAATTCCCCAGAGGAGTTAGGGTCCTTTCTAGGGTCAGATGTGTCACCATTTTAAGGACCTTTCCCAATGCTACCAGTCACAAGCTAAATTTGTTCCTCCCAACTGAGAGGCATCACCCTTTAGGATCTGGGCAAATCAGTGGGAACGGTCAACCAAATAATCTTTCATATGGGGAAAAGCCCTGCCTTCAGGGAGTGCATAGTATTCGCCATAGTGACAGTGGCAGGAGGTTCATCCAGTCACATCCAGTATCTTGGCATAGTTTGACTAGGACAGATTTGAGAGTGCGGTTCATCCACCTTACTCATCCAGGGCTTTGTGGCTGATAGGCTGTATGGAATTTCCACCTTATCCCCAGTCCTAGCAATTCCTTGAGTGACTTCTGCCACAAAGGCAGGTTTGTTGCCAGAGCCGATTGTCAAAGGGAATCCAAATCAAGGTATTATCCCCCTCAGGAGGACCTTGGTGACTTCTTGTGTCCTTTCAGTATGGGTGGGGAAATCTTCTACCCAACCTGAGAAAGTACAGAAAAGGACAAGCAAAGATTTGTAGCCTTGGCTGGGTCTAACTTTAGAGAAGAACACTTCTAACATTTCCAGGGTGGTGGTCCCTGTGGTCTGTATTCCTGGAAGTCTGGCTGGCCCTTGGGCAGGGTTGTCCTTGGTACAAGTGTCAGTTCGGAGACTTATAATTGCACATAATGAAGGGAGATGACTCAGGAAATAGTATCCTAAGATGGCCTCCAGGTTAGTCTTTCCACAGTGTGTTGGGTCATGATATCACCTAACCAGCAAATATCCTGGGTTTGTGGGATATATATCCTCTTATCTGGCAGTCTCTACCATCCATCTTCCCGAGTTGCTTCTTTGGCTTCTGCCCATCACTTTTCATCTGAGCAATAAGGGGGTTTGTCTGGGAGGTCAGCTACTAGCATAGTCCTGATGTCAGCGGGAGTGGGCGAAGTCCTTGTGGCTACTTCCTTAGCTGCTAAGTCTGCCAATTGATTTCTCATGATGATAGGGTCTGTTCCTCTTTGATGGCCCTTGGAATGGATGATGGTCATGTCTTTGGGTTCCCAGACTGCTTCCAGTAGCTGAAGGATTTCTCTTATTTTTGACAGTCTGGCCCTCAGCAGAGAGTAAGCCTCTCTCCTGGTATAGGGTCCCATGTGCATGCAGGGTGGCGAAGGCATAGCACGAGTCAGTATATATATTGACCTTCTTGCTAGCCGCTACGTGGAGGGCTCTGATCAGTGCCCATAGTTCTGCCCATTGTGCTGACCATCCCTGTGGCAATGGTTTTGTCTCTATTATCTCATTCTGGGTAGTGATTGCATGGCCAGCATATCGGCTCCCCTGCTAGATGAAGCTGCTGCCATTTGTGAAGAAGGTAAAGTCCAAGGAGTGAAGAGGGGTGTCTGTTAAGTCAGGACATCCTGAAAAGACTTCATGAACAGCATCCTCACAATCATGGTCTGGTGGGCCTGCCTCAGCGGGTGGGAGAGTCTGTAGGGTACTGAGAGTCTGTAGTCAAACCCAAGGGTTGCCCATCAGTAACCCTTGATAGTGAGCCATTCTGGAGCTTGCCAGCCATTTATATCCTCTAATATTTATACACTCTACTATGAGGGAAGTCAATGAGTGGGGAACTCGGACATTGATGACTTGGCCTAGAGTTAGTTTGTCAGCATTCTTGATTAAGTTCACCATGGCAGCAAGAGCTCACAGACAGGGAGACCACCCAGACACCACAGGGTCAAGTTTCCCTCACAAATAGGTGATTGGTCTCTCCCTTAGCCCGACAGTCTGTGTCAGAATGCCCAACACTGTTTGTTTCTTCTCATAGACGAATAGGTTAAACTCTTGGGTGGCATCGGGGAGTCCCAATGCAGGAGGCTGACCGAGGCAAGATTTGAGGTCTTTGAATGCCGGTTCCTGTGCAGGCCCCCACTTGATGGGGCTTTCCTCTGAGGCTTTGAAGTTTTCATATAATGAGTGTGCCTTCTCAGCAAATCCCAGGATCCAGATCTGGCAGAAGCCTGCTGCCCCCAGAAATTTACATAGCTCTCTTCTTGTAGGAGGTCATGGGGGCCTATAGATCACTCATTTCTGGGCGTGGTCGAGTGCCCAATGCCCTTGAGTCAGGATGAATCTGAGGAATTATACTTCGGTGTAGCAAATCTGGGTCTTCATCTTTGAGACTTTGTACCCCGCTGAGTCTAGGCTTTGGAGGAGTGCCTGAATTCCTTCCTAGCACTGTTCTATGGTAGAACTTGCAAGCAAAAGGTCATCTACATAATTGGAGCAGGGTGCATCCTAGCTCTCATCCTGGGAAGTCTTCCAGGTTTGCAGTAAGGGCTTTCCAGAATAAAGTTAGAGAATTCTTGTACCTCTGAAGTAACCTTGTCCAGGCCAGCTCAGTCTTTCTATTTGTCTGAGTGTTCCCATTTAAATGCAAATGTCGGTTGGCTGCTTGGTGCCAACTACAGGCAGAAGAAAGCGTCTTTAAGGTCCAGACAAGTGAACCACTTGGCGTCTGGTGGCAGAGCCTCCAACAGTGTGTATGGGTTTGAGACGGTAGGATGAAACGATATCTTTGCAGAGCTCATGGGATGTAAGTCCTGTTCTGGTCAGTAGTCTCCAGTGGACCCCATTTTTACCGGGAGGAAGGGAATGTTTCACAGCATCTGCCATTCAACCAAGATCCCAGCTTCCTTGAGTCAATTGATGTGCTTCTTAATCACCAACCAATCTTTAGGACTTACAGGATATTGTTAGAGGTGAATGGACTAGGCCTGTGGTGTGAGGTCAATTATGAGGGGTGGGTGGTTGACTGCCATTCCCAGTGACTTTTCTTTGGCCCAGACTGTGGGAAATTCTTCAGTGAGGATTTTCAGCATGTCCTCCAAGGGTTCGGGGCCTTCTGGGGAATACATATGCCATTCTTCCTCTCAGGGGATAGTCACTGCCAGGATCTTGACTTAGTTTAAGTGTCAGGGCAGCTGATCCATCTGGATCTAAGCTAATCTGGGCCCTAAGTTTCATCAGGAGATCTCGACCAAGAAGAGGAACTGGACAGTCAGGACGGTACAGAAACTCATGGGTAATCAGATGTCCTCCTAGCTGACAGGCCCGGGCTAGGAGGAATGGTTGAGCACTGCTGTTCCTGGTTGCCCCAATGATGGTTGTTTTAGTCCTAAAGGGTAGGCCAAGAGTTTGGTGAGAACAGAATGCTTGGCTCTAGTATCTACCATGAAAGTTACTTAGTGGCCCCCACATTCATTTTGACCAAGGGCTCTTGAGGGCCTAGAGTCAGAGAGTACACTTTGTCTTAGTCAGATTCTGCCTTAGCAACTGCCAAGAGACCTTGTGGTGGTTCTGGGAAAGGCTCTTGGGGCCATGTATTTGCCTGCTTTAAGTCTTTTCAGATCCACTTTTCTCTTAGGGCACTCTCCTTTCCAATGTCCATCCTCTTTGCATTAGGCACATTGGGTAAGTCTCAGTGGTGTTTGCCTTACTATTGAACCTGTTGTCCTGACCTGGATATTGTCCCATTTTCTGAGTTCTGCTGCCAGCATAGACACCTTCTGTTTCATTTGGTGATCTGCCTCCTTTTTTCCTTTCTGATCACAGTTAACAAAACTCACTTGGCCATCTCCAAAAGTTGATTAGCATTCATCCCAGTATGCCCTCCTGTTTCTACAGTTTCTGTCAGATGTCAGAAGCTGACTGGGCTACAAGAGACAACTGGACTACAAATGTAGTATTTAGCATTGTTTGACAGTCAGTGCTCTCCAGATTGAAAGGAGAATAAGCCCAGAATGCTTCACATAGTCTTTCATAGAACTCAGCTGTGGGTACATCTGGCTTCTGGAGAACAGTGGCAGTCTTCGCCATGTTGATAGGTTTCTTGGTTCCAGCTTGCAGGCCTTACAGTAGGGCCTGACAATATCAGCTTAGGTGGGCATGTCCCCCTTCAGTGCTATAGTCCCAGTTTGGCTTTGTGTCTGGGAGAGAGGTTTGTACCCAAGCCTCTGGATTCATGGTGCCATCAGAAACATGTTCCTGCAGCCACTTCTTTGCTTTGCTCAGCACCCATCAGCACTCTTGTGTTAAGGAAGGTGAGAAGCTGGAAACAGTCATCCCAAGTGGGTTGGTGAGTCTGGAAGATGGATTCAATCAAGTCTGTTATTGCCTGAGGTTTCTCAGAGTTCATGGGGTATGATGTCTTCTATTCAACAGGTTCATTGTAGTGAAGGGTTGGTAGTAGAAGACAGGCCTTTCTTTGATGATTGCCTTGTCGGGCCCAACCTGGGGAAGCCCCTTTGTCTCCTGGAGAAGAGGTTGGAGGGTTACAGCTTCCCTGGCTGATGTGGCATTAGTCTTATGGGCCACAGGAGGTGAAGGATGTTCTAGCTGAGAAATTCTGGAGGATCACTGCATTACCTGTGGCTGTGGTTCTGGTTTAGGGTCCTCGGGTGGAGGCAAAACCAAGGGTGGGGGTGTCTCTGTTAGGGCCCACTGATCCAGGATCATATGGTGGTAGAGGTATCACAGGTTCTTTTTCTGGATCCCCTTGAAATATTGAAGCCATTGATTTCTTAAAAGGGGCAGCAGGATCAGGCTGGACCCAGGTTTCCAGGATGGCACAATGCTTCTTCCCTCTGGTGCAGAATCTGGCCCATGGGGGAGGAACTTGGGCAATTTGGAGTCAAGAGTCTAAGTATGCTGTAGGAGGCTGTGCACCAGCAAGTCTGCTGAGGCTATTTTCATGAGTCTCTTACTATTGCCATCTTAGGCTCAGAGAGCAAACAATTACAAAGGCCACAATTGGCTCCCCTTCAAAAACCTCACCTTCAAAACCATACTCTGATTGGCCACTTCCCATAGCAAATCGGTGAGCTTAGAATCCCTCAGATTTGCATATCCGGCACCTCATGATTGGTCCACAAAGCAACCAATCATAACCCACTTTTACTATCCTTCATTCAACCAATCACGGCCCACCAACGTGTATATAACTACGATCCCTGGCCCATAATCGCCAGACGACCCTGAAGACCCTGAGCTGTGACGCTGCGCCGTCTCTGGACGACCCTGAACACTGTGTCATCTCCGTTCTGCCCACAATAAAGAGACACTGTGTCGTCTCTGTGCTGTGACAGTGCGCCGTTCATCCCGTGTCTCACTCCTTCCCTCAGGAAACCTGTTCAACTGTCCTGCGGGCCGGGACAGTATGCAAATTGGTCAGGATGCCCTGCACTGTTTGCAACAGCTTGGTAGACTTCCCATGCTGTAGGAAGGTGGAGAGTTCCCTTGATAGGCCAGAAAACTTGGTAAGAGGGCAACTTGTTCTCATATAGTATCCTCAGTCTCTCAGGACTCATTTTAAGTCCATCGTCTACGGAGAATCCTTTTTTAAAATTGTGAAGCATGCAATCCAAAACAGTGGACTTGGACTGTGGTTTTCCCATATTGCTGCAAGGTCTGGTGCCCGAGGAATTGCTGTTCCCTCCAACTGTCAAAGGCCTGGACTTCCCACCAAGCGTTATGTACTGCCTGTTGGAGGAGAATCATCAAAAAGAGTGGAAGGGAAAAGGAGTGCTGACTTCAAATCTTGGTCCAAAGGGCCAAAAGTTGGGCTGTTCTTTGTGGATCCCCTTGGAAGAGCCAGGGGTAGAGCAGTCCCCTCCAGTTAAGGGAGGGGGTGGCAAGAGTCTCATTAAGAAGAAGGGCTAATGTGGCTTGCCAGGGTCCATCTTCCTGGTATTCCCAACTGCACACAGGCTCGTCTGAGAGTGGCTGGTCATGGCAGAAAAAGTGCATGAGGAGAAGAGCCCTGAAGTGAATGTCAACAAGTCGAGCTTGGATGCTGTAGAGGACCAGGGGAACTCCACCCTTGAATCCTCTGAATAGTAAGGACAATCTGTAGGATGAGGTCTCAGGAGTCACAAGAAGTCTTGGGCTTCTGGGGAAAGAATATCTTGGGCAATCATGGAAGGAACTCTTGTGCAAGTTGCCAGGGACAGAAGGGCCTACCTGACATGAGCTAACGAGACCTCCCTCCCCCCAATCATAAAACCCTCCCATGTACAGTGTCACAACAAACAAGGGATGGGATTCTCCTCTCCACGAGGAGACCACTCAAATGTCTACCTGGCCACACTCTTTGAGGGGACCTTAGGGAGCCTCTTAGCCGTGGCAACCGGATATAAACCTTCCGTTGGATTGAATGTGTAGGGAGGGACTATGTACCCCAGCATCAATTTTGCCTTCTGGCCTTATGAAGACTCCACAGAACCACAGATTAGGACCCACTCAGACTCCATAGCTGAAGCTGTGGAGCCACAAACACATTCCCTTGTCATTCACATATTCATTCAGAGGTAATACATTCCCTCCCACCTCAGAAGGGACCCTAACTGATGGTCCTGTGACCTAGGAATATGATCAGTTCTGCTCTTGGTCCTGGCCATAGGAGAATGATCAGTTTTCTTCTACCCATCTGGGTAGGCCTGACTAGGGTCCACAGTGCCCTGGGGGCTTACCAGATTCCAGGCATCCCAGATGAAGTTGGTTCCTTTCCCCCAGGAGTCCAAGGTCCCAGACATGTTGATCCTCAGAGCAACCAGTCCAAGCAAGGGATCCCAACAATGGGAGGGGGAGCACCTATCTCTTGGAGTCAGTTTGCTCACCCAAGGTAGGTTGCCCACGAGACCTGGTAGCTCAAGAGGCCAGCCTAGTTTCGCTTCCTTGCCAATGCACCAAAATGTTGCAGAAAAACCAGAAGCTGGAAGTGAAACAGCACTTGGAGAAACAGGAGAACTTTGTCACCTTTATTGTGTTGGAGGGTTCAGTGGAGCTCGCATTCTAATCTCCAGACCCCGACCACCAAAGAGTTAAACTCCTTTTATAGGTGCAGTTGACAAGGGGGCTGGAGTGGGCACAACTGAGCAAGCATTGAGCAAGAACTGGCTGCTATGTGAAGACAAGGCATGAGGGCTGTGTGGTTTTATAAGAGGAAAGGTTTCCAGCAGCTCCAGTTTAGATAAGAGGAAGGGTCCAACGGTGCTAGGGAAGCACCTCTGGCCCAAGGCTAGGAGGTGTCTCCTGCTTGAGACTGATAACTACAAGACTGGTGGCCACTGAGAAAAAAATGGTTTTTACTTTATTTCCATCTCATGGCCACAACACTAAGTTTTCAGTGGTCGGGTCATTTGTTCTTTCCACCCTCCCTGATCATCCCCCATAGGTATTCCATCTTCCAGCTTTCCAGGAGAAGTAGCTTCTCCTTAGGGCCTTACTTACAGAGAGTGTATGTGATTATCTTTCCACTCCATTTTTATATTTTATTTTATGTATATTTTCATTTTGTTCTTGTTGTGTTGTTTTTGCTATAGGGCATGAGGGCTCCTTGGAGAAAGAAAGAGAGGGAGAGGGAAAGTGAGAAATCATCCACGGGCAATGGCCAAGCTGCAATCTCTTCTCCATTTTCCTCTAGGGGTTTTGGGCACACACACAAACACACACACGCCTGATGTGTTTTTTAAGTTGCTGGATCCAGGACTCAAACCACACCACTGGCCATATGGAATCCAGCTGCCCCAACCTCTGTGCCACCTCCTGGCCCATGCATTTTATTGTCCCAATCTCTGTGTCATCTCCTGGCCCATGCATCTTTTTCTAAATAAATTCCTGCTTGTTTTCATTTTCAACTTATCTTCCTTAAGAGAAAACTTCTTTGCCCAACTTTATTAAAGTATAACTGACAAAAATAATATATGTTTAAGCCACACAACATCATAATTGCATATATATTTACATCACAACATGATCACCACCATCAAGCTAATCAGCACATCTACCACCTCACATGGTTACCTCCTATGTGTGTGATAAGAATACTTAAGATTACTCTCTTAGTAAGGCTGGCAGATGGTGCAGTGCTTAAGAAGCTAGACTCCCACATGGCTGACCATGGTTCAAGTCCTGGACTTGATGACTTGCTTTCTCACTATCCGTCTCTCTCTATCTCTCTCTGGTCAAATTAAAAAAAAAAAGAAAGAAAGAAAGAAAAGAATTTATATATATATTATATATTATATATATAATAACAATAACAAAACAATTCTTTAAAGAAATCACTCTCTTAGCAAATTTCAAGTAAACAATATGATATTATTACAGCCACCCTGCCATACAGATTTCCCAGTACTTACTCATTTTATAAATGGAACTTTACAATATTTGATGAACATCTTCCCTAATCCCCCACTTCTCAGGTCCTGAAAAATCATCATTCTATTTTCTGCTTCAAAAATCATCATTCTATTTTCTGCTTCTTTGAGTTTGACATTTTGTTTTTAAAACTTTTAATTATTATTTTGTTTTTTGCCCATAAAGTACATGTGCTCACTGGAGAAAGACAATAAGAGAGAGGGAAAGTGAGAAATCAACTGCCATGGGAGATGGCCATACCAACCCCTTATTCTTTCTCCTCCAGAGATTTTGGGCACACATGCACAAGGGCCTGCATGAATTTCAAGCCAGCAGGTCCAAGACTTGAACCATGATAAACCATGTGAGAGTATAGAGCTTTAACCACTACACCACCTGCTGGTACCATTATTTTATTATTTTTAATTGCCAGAGGGTGTGTACACTTATGAGAGAGAGAGAGAGATAAAGCATTTCCTACTTGGTAGTAGTCATGCCACAATCCCTTCTCCTCCATTTCTGCATCCTCTTGGGATTTTATGTACACACAAATACACACACACACACACACACACACACACACACCTAGTTTTTTTTTCAAGTCACCAAGACTGGTATTCAAACCATGGTAGTTATGTGGGATTTAGCTTCCTTAACCACTAGACAATGGGCCCATCTACGTTTTAATTATATTTTATTATTTTATTTTATTTTTAATTTAATTTTTAAATTTAATTTAATTTTTAATTTAATTTAATTTTTAATTTAATTTAAT
>NW_006205376.1:723657-732276 GCF_000334495.1 Tupaia belangeri chinensis | reverse complement strand
GAAAAAAAAAAAAAACTCTCAAAAAAATTTTTTTAATTTTTAAAAATTTGATTATTTAATTTTAATTTAATTTTAATTTAATTATTTAATTTTATTAATTAATTAATTATGTTTAAGATTTTATTTTATTTTGGAGAGGTTTTTGCTATAGGGCATATGTGCATGCCAGAAAGACAGAGAGAGAGACAGAGAGACAGAAAGCGAGAAATCACCCCCCCAGAGAGATGGCCACGCTGCAATCCCTTCTCCTCCATTCTCCTCTTGCGATCTTGGCCACACACGCATATGTGCCCAACGTGAGTTTAAGCCACCAGGTCCAGGACTTGAACCACAGTCGAGTACATGGGAGTCCAGTGACATAGCCATTACACTAACTGCTGGTCCGTAATTTTAAAATTTTTTCTATACAAATTTTTTTCTTTTTTGGAGAGGTTTTTCTATAGGACATATGCGCTCGCCAGAAAGACAGAGAGACAGAAAGCGAGAAACCACTCCCCGGGGAGATGGCTACACCACAATTCCTTCTCCTCCACTCTCCTCTCGTTATCTTGGGCATGCACACACATGCGCCTGGATAATTTTTTTTTTTGAGAGAGATTTTTGCTATAGGGCACGTGTGCTCACTGGGAAGGCAGAGAGAGACAGAGAGAGAGAAAGTGAGAAATCACTCTCTGGGGGAATGGCCATGCCACAATCCCTTTTCCTTCATTCTCTTCTCGGGATTTTGGACACACACACACACACTCACACTTAGTGTGAGTTTCAAGCTGCCAGATCCATGACTCAAACTATGGTCGGCCATGTGGGATTCCAGCATTTTAGCCACTATACCATCTGCTGACCCCAGCCTCTATAAGATGTAAGTCCTAATCTTGACAAACACACTTACTTTTTATATTACTGTAATGTAGCTATAAGAGAATCAAGAGACTCTACTGTAATTAGTTTTAGAGTCCATCTTAGTATATTAAATATTTGAAAAAATTAGTCTTTAACTTGTGTCTTTTACTTCACAATGGATCTTATGGAGCTTAGACTTTTACCTCTTTCTAGTCTTGCCTCTTAGATGGAGTGCAATGCCTACCTAATGAAAGTTTAAAATAACCTTGCTGATATTGGGCTATGGAGACAGGAAGGGAAAGACTCCACCAGACCCTCCAATAAGGTCAACTGAGAAGATCTTTTATCAACTCAGGTATTACAAAGCCACAACTAGCTTCTAAACCAGGATCTAAGAGTCGTCTTGACTGAATCCATTTGTTTTTTCTGCCTTGTTAATCACTGCTTTGTTTGTTTGTTATAGGGTGCTTGCACTTGCCAGAGAGAGAGAGAGAAAGGAGATAGTGAGAAATCATCCTCTCCCCAGAGTGGATGGTCACGCCAAAATCTCTTCTCTTTTGTTCTTCTGTCTGGATATTGGGTACACATGCACAAGTGCCCAGTGTAATTTCCTTCCTTCCTTCCTTCCTTCCTTCCTTCCTTCCAGGTTTTTGCTATAGGGCACGTGCGCTCACCAGAAAGACAGAGAGGCAGAGACAAAAAGCAAGAAATCACCCCCCAGAGGGGATGGCCATGCCGCAATTCCTTCTCTTCTATTCTCTCTTGGGATCTTGGGCATGTATGCACATGCACCTAGCATGAGTTTATGCCACCAGTCGAACTGCGTTCGACTACATGGGAGTCCAGTGACATAACCATTATGCCAACTGTTGGTCTCTCTTTCTTTTTTATTTTAGGTTTTTGCCATAGGTTGCATGTACTCACCAGAGAATGACAGAGACAATGAGAGGAAAGGTGAGAAATTACTCCCTGGGGGGGATGGCCATGCTGCAATCCCTTTTCCTCCATTCTCCTCCTGAGATTTTGGCCATGCATGCACTTGTACCCAGTGTGATTTTCAATCTACCAGATCCAGGACTAGGACCACGACATCAGTCAGCTGCCTTAAAACCCCCACCACCTGCCGGCCCTAATTATTGCTTAACTTTAAGCCCCTGGTACAGAAAGGAAAGCTGGTTATTCCATATTTTCCTGCATGTACAGAAGAGACACTGCCCCCAAGCAGTGATTTCCCCCTGATGCTATTACATTCTTTTAAATACTGCCCAAGACAATACCAGGCTTCCTCCACCCCTCATCATTTTTGCTTCAAGGCAATGAAAACCTGCCTTCTGCCTTTAGATGTATCTATTCCCCTATATGAATTTTGCATACTATCCACCATGGCAGAGACAGTTGTGAACTCCTATCCAGTCTTTCCCCAGTGTTGGCCTCATTGAATAAATTCCCTTCTTTATTCACCAAGTTTTGTTTCTGCAGGTGGCATGGACTTGAGTTTGGGTTCCCTGAAAAAGCATTCCCTAGTTCTAGTATCAGCAATGAATAGTTTGGGTTTCAAAATTTGTGTCCTAAGAACAGGGCCTGCTAGTAAGGTAGAAATTACTTGCTTGCTTTATTTATTTATTTATTTGAGAGATTTTTGCTATAGGGTACATGAGCTCACAAGAAAGACAGAGGGAGACAGAGAGAGAGAGAGAAAGTGAGAAATCTCCCCCCAGCGAGGTGCACATCACAATCCCTTCTCTTCCCTTCTTTTGGGATCTTGAACACACATGCACAGGCACCCAGTGTGAGTTTAAGCTGCTGGGTCCAGGATTTGGACCACAGTCAACTACGTGGGAGTTGAGCTATGTAACCATTACATCATCTGCTAGTCCCTATTATTTTTTTAAAAATTGCCACAGGGCACATGCACTCATCAGAGAGAGACAGAGAAAGGGAAAGTGACAAAGCAAGCCACCAGGTCCAGGACTTGAACTGCAGTTGGCTATGTTAGAGTCCAGCGCCTTTAACCCCTATACCATCTGCTGGTTCCTCTCTCTGGAAATTTTAAAATAATAATAAGTAAAGTTAAATAGAATAACTATTTTAAAAAAAGAAAAAAGAAAAGAAAGAAAAAGATTTATTTGGTACTAGCAGGTGACATAGTGGATTCCCACATAGTTGACCATGGTTCAAGTTCTAGACCCAAAGGATTAAAACTTATGCCAGGAATATGTGCATGCATGCCCAAAACTCTGAGAGGAGAATGGAGAAGGGATTGCAGTGTGGTTATCACCCCTGAGAGATGATTTCTCACTTTCTGTCTGTCTCTGGCTTCCCTGCAAGCATACATGCCCTATATCAAAAATCTTTACAAAAAATAAATACCACAGAGACACAGAGAGAGAGAGAGGGAAAATGAGAAAACAAGCCTCTAGATCCCAGACTTGAACTGCAGTTGACCATGTGGGAATCCAGTGCCTTAACTTTCATACCACTGGCTGGCTCCTTGAGCTAGTTACTTTAAGAAACTGTAGACACAGGAATAGCTCTGAAATTTACTACTTGTAAAAGAAATGTATATTTATAAAGGAAATCCGCATTAGTAAAATATCTGCATCAGGGAGGGGGATTTTAATGACCTGAATTCCTTTATCTGCATAAAAAGCCACCTTTATTCACATTTCCTCCACTCATTCTTCCACAATTTGTATTACCACCCTACTACACCCAAAGTCCCAAGCCCCTTTTTCTTTCCATAGCTCAGGAAACAATATATGCTTCAATCATTTGATGGTTATTAGAGTCTCATATCTTGTGGAATTGCTATGCATACACATGTAATTAAAATTTTTTTCTTTTTCTTTTTAAGGTCAATTTAATTCAAAGCATAGACAAAGAACCTAAAAGTAGGAAGATAAGCCATGTTTTTCTCCCTTCCAAATCTGATGATCAGACTGTGCTATCTGATAAAGTACATGTCACCAAGTTGCCAAAGGTAGCTATTTCAGTTTAAATGAATTAAAATTAAATACAAGTGTTAAAAACTATCAAAAAGCTTCTGTAGGGACCAGCAGTTAGCGTAATGGCTATGTCGCTCGATTCCCACATAGTCGACCGCGGTTTGTGTCTTGGACCTGGTTGCTTAGAACTCACGCCGGGCGCATGTGCATGCTTGCCCAAGATCCTGAGAGGAGAATGGAAGAGAAGGGATTGTGGCGTGGCCATCCCCCATGGGGGGTGATTTCTCACTTTCTGTCTCTCTCTGTCTGGAGAGCGCATGTGCCCTATAGCAAAAAAAAAAAAAAAAAGAAGCTGCTTCTGCATTCTTGTTTGGTTTCTGTAAACAAACTGCAACCTTATTTAAATAAGGCTGCTTTTTGGTTGGTAGCTAGGTTCCAGCCAGTCACAGCAGCTAGACTTCAGTCAGTCACAGGCATTCCACCTTTTAAACTGTGTTAACACAGATGATCTTCAAAACGTAACCAATGCAAACTGGTTTTCTAACGCATTCCTTCACTTTTATTTTTGTATATTGTTTTTTCTTTCCAGAACTTAAAATACTGAGTGACCACAAAGTTATCCAGAATTGCTCAGAAGTCAGTCTGGGAAACTGCCTGATTCGAATCATATTAAGATTTGTTCAGTTAAACACCACTGAATTAAATTGTCTGAAGCAGTTTTTGTTTTAACACAAGTAAACATTCAGTTCCTCAATCCATATTTACACCAGTAGCAAGCATCAACTGAAAATGGATAAAAGATTTAAATCTAAAACCTCAAACTGTAAGACTATTAGTATAAAGCATAGGGGAAACTTGAAGACATTGGAGCTGGCAAATATTTCTTAAATAAGACCCCTAAAGCACAGGGGATAATCCCCAAAATAGACAAATGGGGTTACATCAAAATAAAAAGCTTCTCTACAGCAAAGGAAGTAATTAGAGTGAAAAGACAACCTTCAGAATGGAAGAAAATATTTGCAAATTATTCCTCAGACTGATAACCAGAATATATAGAAAACTCAAGCAGTTCACCCATTTAAAAAGTAATCAAATTTGGGGCTGGCAGGTGCATAGCAATTAAGGGCACTGGACTCCTACATGGCCAACCACGGTTCAAGTCCAGGACCTGGCGGCTTCCTTTCTCACTTTCCTTCTCTCTCTCTCTCTGTCCCTCTCTGATCAAATGAAAATAAATAAATAAATAAAATAATTCTTTAAAAAAATGTAAAAATAGGCAAATTAATTGAATAGACAACTGTCCAAGGAAGACTTACAAATGTCCAAAAAGTATACGGAAAAAATATGTTCAGTCTATTGTCATAAGGGAAAGGCAAATTAAAATGACAATGAGATACCATTTAACCCCAGTTAGAATGGCTAGAACCAGCAAATAAACAATGACAAGTGCTGCCAAGGCTGTAGAGAACAGGGAACCCTCTTACATTGTTGGTGGATATCTAAATTAGTACAACTCCTGAGGAAAACAATATAGAATTTCCTAAAAAACCTACAAATAGAACTACCATATGACCCAGTAATCCCAATCCATAGTATTTACCTAAAGGAATACACTCATTAGGAAAGACACTTGCAAATGCTTGTTGTACCATTATTCACAATTTATAATGACACAGGGACACAGTGGTGCAGGGGTGATCAGGCCCAGCACTCACAGTGGGAAAAAGGTTCCTGTCTCATGCTCATAAAGAATTAGAGACATGGACAGAGAGGGTATAGGAAAGCAGAAGGTTGATTGAAGGAAAAACAGAGCTCCCAAGAAGAAGGGAGGTGTCCTGGAAAATGGATTGCATTCACAGGGTTTGGGTTCCAGATTTATATCCCAGCTAGAAGGAATTTGTGCATGCTTCCTCCTCTTGCTAGGTCACATGTCCTTTAGGTTAAGCTATACCTTAGGGTGGTTCCTAAAGGCCTATCAAACCAGGCAGGGCATCTCTTCTCAGGTTTTGCTAGTCATTTAAAGTTTATTTTTGCCTGTATGTACTGTTGGGGACTCAGAAACCAGTACTCCTAAGACTAGCACTTTGACATACTGAGAGTTCTTAAAATTTGTCTAAGGATCTGTAACCTGCTCTCTTCTCCCCACCCCAAGTTCAAGAAGCAATTTACTTACCTGAGAATTCCTTTCCAATAAAAATGCAATCATCTTAAATTTTTCCTTCCTAGGAAACTCATCAACCAAGCAGAGAGGAAGATAGAAGGTCTCCACATTCAAGATACTTATACTTCTGAGAGTGACTTCCACTAAGAAAGTTTACCTGTATTAGGAGACATTTGTTCTTGGGCAGTTTCACCCCTTGCCCGTCACCCTTCAGTAACATGTGGGTCTTGTTTAGGTTCCAAAAAGTTTAATTTACTTACCATCCTCTGAACATTGAGCCCATTCATCCCCCACACCCACCCACCCGTTTGCCTCTCTCCTGTGAGGAGTATTTAAGCATGTCTGTCCAGGAGGATGGCAGAGTTTGAGTCTTCAAAAACCACTCCCCAACCAACAGGGACTTCAGGGTTTTTATGGGCAGGCAAGAATGTGGCTATGTGAGGGAGGATGAGGGAGAACCAGGTGTTTCTAATCCATTAAGCCAATGCTGGTAGCCTTGGGGCCAGGCCGAAAAAGGACATTATCTTCATCTGGTTTCTGCAAGTGAGTTTTTCAAACACTTAAGTTCACCTGGTTCTTCTAAAGCCAAACTACAGACTTCTGAGGGAAAGGTCACACATTAATGATTATTTGATTAACTGTGAGTGTGTATGTATTATCCCAAGGAAAAGTTGTCTAAGAAAGCAAGACAAGGGAACCAGCAGTTAGCGTAATGGCTATGTCGCTGGACTCTCACGTAGTCGACTGTGGTTCGTGTCCTGGACCCGGTGGCTTAAAACTCACTCCGGGTGCGTGTGCATGCGTGCCCAAGATCCCAAGAGGAGAAGGGATTGCGGTGTGACTATCCCCTCTGGGGGGTGATTTCTCGCTTTCTGTCTCTCTGTCTGTCTGGCGAGCGCACGTGCTCTATAGCAAAAACCTCTCCAAAAAAAAAGGAAAGAAAGGCAATAAGAAGGTGGGAAATAAACTTATGTCTTAAGAAAGCAGATTGGAGCCAGCAGGTAAAATAATGGGTGAGGCACTGGACTCCCACATGGTCAACTGTGGTTCAAGTCCTGGACTCAGAAGTTTGAAACTCATGCCAGGCTTGTGTGCATCCCCCAAATCCTAAGAGGAGAATGAAGAAGGGATTGTGTGGTGTTGCCATCACCCCTGCCCCCAAAGAGGGTACATGTACTCTATAGCAAAAATCTCTTAAAAAAAAAAAAAAAAGAAAGAAAGAAAGAAAAAGCAGACCATGGGCTGGCAAAATTATGAGTAATTTGCAGCCCTGCGGGATTATTTGACTGAAGGTGTTACCAAACTCAAATCAGGTTTGGTTGGCCAAGCACCATGAACTGTAAGACACATGGTGAAGGAAAGTACAGCTTGACTGCATGTGCAAAACAAGGAGAGCAGACAGCTCATGCTGAAAAGGCCTGGTCTCCCTGAGGTGTTCCCCACATGCTTTTGTTTTTGTTTTTTAGTTTTTGTTATAGGAAGCATATGCTTTCCAGAGAGAGAGAAAGTGAGAAATTGCCCCCTAACGGGGATGACCATGCTGCGATCCCTTCTCCATTCTCCTCCTGGGATTTTGGGTACACAGCCTGACCTAATTTTCAGTTCTTTGGGTCCGGGGTTTGATCCACACAGTCAGCCATTGGGATCGAAAACCTTAACCTCTATACCACCTGTTGCTCCTCACACACACATTTTTAAGGGTAAAATTAAGGAAAGGGGGTGTCAGGCACATGATCAGTTCAATGATTGGTTCAAAAGTGCATGATCATCTCATGGGCCTTCTTGATTGGTGAGGCCTTAGATAATGAAATTTCTGTTCAGGTTTCTATAGCCATACAGCCTGCGGTCTATGTACTTCCAGTCTCAGTTTACATCCTGTAAGACATCTTAAGTACTGAAGTTAAAAATCTTCTCTCGTTTTAGTGGGAATTTTAGAATTCTAATGACCCTCTTTCATGCCCAATTGCCGGGGACCAGCCTCGGCGGGGGTGGGTTGGCTCGACGGAGGCGACGCTGGAAAGAAAGGAAGACTATGGCCTCGTGCTTTTTCATGCACGTCCTCAGCCGGACACTCCTCTAAGATCGCTCTCTGAGGAGTGACAACTGCTAGGAATCACCGTGCCTTTTTATTGAAAATGGGATACATGCAAGTAAATGGGAGAGGGGCTACGTGTATTTTCATAATGTTTTAACAATAGAAACCATTCAGGGTTTGATTAAGGGCAGGTCTATTAATCATCGATACAGTTCAACAATTGTTTGATTGATGAAAGCAGGTTCCTGGTAACTTCAAGCAGTGCAGTTTCAGGAAACAATTCCAGCAAGCAGAGTTAACTATCAACCGATGTTCAGTAGCAGCCATCTTATGATTACTAAAAGAAAATCTCAAGCATAGATATTAGTTCTTATGGATTTTCATAAAGAATGATACTTATATAATTATATAGGGATTTAAAGCATAAGGAATCCTAATATATTTACCTATCCTGAAGGGGTGGAGTTAGCGTTCACTTGATGAGGGCGGGGATACAGCCTTTTCAACTGGTGGTGAAGTGACTAATAAGTTAATGAAAAACTTTAAAATGGGTTTATGGTGTTGTGGATACACTTGTGTAGCCTATGGCACCACTGTTATGTATTTTGTTAGAACATTAGTTACCATGGGACGAGAGC
>NW_006205376.1:717306-723423 GCF_000334495.1 Tupaia belangeri chinensis | reverse complement strand
CAGAGGGGGGTCATTTCCCAGCAAGGCTATCACAGTCCCGGAGCGAATAGCAGGCGGCCTTGCCAACATGCTAAGTGACCCAAGCTTGTTCCAAGGTCGGGGGGCGTACAGTCGCGGCCTTGCCAACTCACTGAACTGACCGGAAGCAATGCTCAAAGGTCAAGGGGCTCAGACGGGTCCTGGAGCCCCACCGGGTTGGACTCCTCCACCCAATGTTGCTTCATTACTATAACCAAAGTTTGAAGTCCTCTTATTTTGGGCCGTTATAATATAAGTGGATCTCATATTCTAAGCCCCTCAGAAAAAGATATTTTACTTTTAGTTCAACCCTTGTTAATTTTCAGTTTAGGAAATTTTTGTATTTTCTTCAACAGAAAGGGAAACTGAGGGTTGATACTTTTTTAGGGGGGTCCCTACTCAGTCTCAATGCTAAGAGTTTCCAAAACCATTTGATGCTGTTGGAATTTATAGAGTTGGCAACATCCAAAGTGTACACCCAGTGGTAATAATAATCTCAAATTGAAACTAAATTTCCCAAACTGGAAAAAAAAATTTTGAGACGTTTTTGCTATAGGGCGCATCCACTCACCAGAAAGTCAGAGAGAGACAGAGAGTCAGAAAGTGAGACATCACCCCGGGGGGATGGCAATGCTGCATTCCTTCTCCTCTATTATCCTCTCAGGATCTTGGGCACACATGCACATGTGTAATGGCTATGTCGCTGGACTCCCATGTAGTCAATTGCAGTTTGAGTCCTGGACCTGATGGCTTAAACTCATGCCAGGCGCATGTGCACACATGCCCAAGATCCCGAGAGGAGAATGGAGGAGAAGGGATTACAGCATGGCCATCCCCCCGGGGGGTGATTTTTTGCTTTCTGTCTCTCTGTCTCTCTCTGCCTTTCTGGCATGCACACGTGCCCTATAGCAAAAACCTCTCCAAAAATAAAAGAAGAAGAAGAAATTAATACAGGCTGAACTAAAAGTAAAATGTCTTCTCTAAGGGACTTGGACTACAAGATCGATCATCCATTTACACAGTAATGGCCCAAAATAAGATGTCAAGGGAAATAACCAATTCTGCAGAAGTAATAATGTGGTTTATTTCTAAACATGAATTTGAGTGATCAGTCCCAGAGAAAGGCAAATGTATCCTCTTCGGGGTGCTCAGATACAGTGGTTCCTTTTATTTGGCTTTGAGAGTGAGAGACAAAGTTTGGAATTAGTGAAAAGAGTTTTCCCATTGGTTTGGCCCAAAAAGGGGGGGACATCTGGAAGAGGAGGGTGTTGTAAGTTATAGGTGGGTATTCTGTGTTTCGAAAATGATCAGTAAAGAGTGTACTTTAACAGAGGTAAGGGGGCTTGTATACATCACAAGATACTGTCCCAAGGGCAGGATGTAGGAAGAGTCCTGTTATCAATGAGTCAAAATGATCTGTTAATGTTTGTGGGCGTGACTTACCCACTGCAAGGATATGGTGCCAGGGACAGAATATAGGAAAAGTCCTGTTATCAAATGGGCCAAAATAGTCTGTTAACATTTATGGGTGTGACTTACCATAGATCCTATGGAAGGGATTTTGGAAATAGGAAAAAGCAGTCAGACTTCTGTCCTTAAAGGTATAAGACTTCCGAGTTTGGTTATTATGATAATGAAGCAATGTTGGCAATGAATAGGGTCATAAGAGTTCTAAAACTCCCACTTACAGGGGAAAATACGGTTTTAACTTCAGTATTTAAGAAGGAAGGAAACTGCTGACTGTGAGCACCAAGACCCCAGAATGACTCCAGAAACCAGAAGAGAAGTTTGATTATCTAAGGCCTTGAAAATCAAGAATGCCCCTGAAATAATTAGGCCTTCTAGAACCAATCATTGAACTGATGCTATGCCTTGGACCCCTGCCCCTAATTTTTCCCTTAAAAATGCATGTGAGGAACACCTCCGGGAGACTGGATCTTTATAATATGAGCTGCCCGCTCTGCTTGCTTTGTGCTTTGCAATAAAGCTATATGTTCTTCATCACACCATGTACCTTCAGTTTAGTTTGTACTGCTTGGGTGAGCAAACATGATTTGAATTTGGTAATGAAATTGCAGCAATCATATGGGATTGGATCATTGAAAGGGTTCAAGAGATCCTATAGGGTATATTTAGATAAAGTTTTCTTTTTTGTTCTTGTTTTTTAAGAATTAATTTTAATCATTATTATTTATAATAATTATTTTTTATTTAATACCATCTGTTACCATTTTTTTAATTATTATTTTTAAATTTTACCAGGGAGGGGGAGAGAGAAAGAGAAAGTGAGAAAGCAAGCCTCCAGGTCGGGACTATAGTCAGCCTTGTGGGAGTCCAGCACCTTAACCACCATGCCACCTGGCAGCCCACATTATTATTATTTTTAATTTGCTACAGGGCACATGCACTTACCAGAAGACAAAGAGAGGCAAAGTGAGAAAGCACGGTGCCAGGTTCAGGACTCAAACCATGGTCAGCTAGTGGGAGTTCAGTGCCTTAACCACACCACCTGCTGGCCCCGACTGTTTGATCTTAAGGTATTTCTTTGTAGCTCAGTTTTCCGGTATGTTTACCAAGGAAAATAAAGCATCATGGCTTATTTTGAATATTAACTAATCATAGTAAGAGACAATGAAAAAAGTTTAATTAATAAAGTGTAGTTGGCGGGACCAGCAGTTAGAGTAATGGCTATGTCGCTGGACTCCCATGTAGTCGACCACGGTTCAAGTTCTGGACCCAGTGGCTTAAACTCACGTCGGGCGCATGTGCATGCGTGCCCAAGATCCCAAGAAGAGAATAGAGGAGAAGAGATTACAGCGTGGCCATCCCCCCTGGGGGGGTGATTTCTCGCTTTCTGGCTCTCTTTCTCTCTTTCTGGCGAGCACATGCACCTTATAGCAAAAACCTCTCCAAAAAAAGAAAAATAAATAAATAAATAAAGTGCAGTTGGGTCAGGTAGTGGCACAGTAGTGGTACAACTGGACCCCGTGGGGAAGAGTCTTGGGTTTGCATACTGGGACTACTGCAGAAACAGACCACCAAGAAACCAAATGCCACTCACAGAGAACTCAGGTTTATTACACTGGCGGACCCAAGATAATTCAGACTCCAAATCCTAGGCCCTGAACAAGTATGACAGTGGGCTTATAAGGGTTTGTGCAGCAGGGGTGGGGAAGGGGATTCCCATGCACAAAAGAATCTGGTTTTGAGCTAATTTGGGCTGGTTTTGTAATCTATAGCCATTGGGCCCAGTGGCTCACAGTTAGGAAGAGCATTTCCTGGGGCAGGGTGACTCAACACTCCTGGAGAGGTGCAAGTTGCTTACAGAAACAGAACACTATTTAGCTAGGCACTTACAGAAATTCAAATAAAAACAAGATTCCCTGTCTTGCAAGCAGGTTAGTTGCAGAACAGAATCTATATCAGGAGCTCCTAGAGCATGCTCTTTGTGCCCATTATCTGGGCTAGCTGAACCTGGGAGAGGATTGTGGTATGGGGACCCTGTTGGGAGCACTCGTCTTTGTTATATCAGGAACAGGCTAAGGAATGTGAAGTCAAATGTTGAAAGGGAAAGGAAAGAAATTTATTAGGAAGTGAAGCCCCGTCACAGTGACCAGACACTCAAGTAAGGGTCTGGTGCCTCTCAGCGGGGCAGCGGGGTTTTTATACAGGCAAGCAAACAAGTTACATAAGGCACACCTGACAGAGGGGTTGCTAGGTACTCAACTGCAGTGGCAGGGTCATAAGTGCATACACCTCAGAAGAATAGCTTGTGCCTAGGAGACGTGTACCACGTTCTTGTTTCTGTTTGACTCTCAGTGCTGGTTGCCTAGGCTGACATTAAGATGGCCGACAATACAGAGAAAATGGAGGAACAGTTGTCAAGATACTCAACAGTCTTCTCTTTCATGGAAAAGACAAACTTAAAAACTTGAATCTGAGCATGAAAACATAATAACCACACATTTCACTTTCTACAAGATTCCTTAAGTCATCCAGGGAAGAGTTGAGATAACCCTGCACCTGAATAATGAATTGATATTTTGCCAAGCTAATGCAACCCCCCTGTGAGTAAATGATTTGTATTTGATGTGTTGACTCTTAAAATAAGTTCTTCAAGGGGACCAGCAAATGGCATAATGGTTTGTCACTGGACTCCCACGTAGTCAGCCACAGTTTCAAGTCCTGCACTTAGCAGCTTAAAATATCATCCCAGGTGCATATGCATGTGTTTGTGTAAAATCCCAAAAGGAGACTGAAGGAGAAATTATTGTGGCATGGCCATCCCCCTCGGGGGTGATTTCTCCCTGCCTCTGGTGAACACACGCACCCTATAGTAAAAATCTCTCTCCAAATAAATAAGTAAGTTCTTCTGGGGCCAGCAGGTGATATGGTGGTTATGGTGCTGCACTCCCAGTGCTGACTGTAGTTGGAGTCCTGAATCCAGAGGCTTGAAACTCACACCAGTCATTTGTGCCTGTGTGCCCAAAATCCCGAGAGGGGAATGGAGAAGACAGGATTCTAGGGTGGCCATCCCCCCTCGAGGTGATTTCTCAAGTCTTGTCTCTGTTTCTCCGGTGAGGGCTTACACCCTATAGCAAAAATCTCTTCACAAAAAAAAGTTCTCAAAGGGCCAGCAGGCGGTGTAGTGGTTAAGGTGTTGGACTCCCACACGGCCGACTGTTTCAAGTCCCACACTTGGCAGCTTGAGATTCATTCTGGGTATGTGTGCATGCCCAAAACCCTGAAAGAATGGAGAAGGGATAGCAGCATGATCATTTCTCAGAGGGCTTATTTCTCACTTTTGCTCTCTCCATCTCTGTCTCTCCAGTGAGTGCAGCAGCCCTATAGCAAAAATCTCTCTCTCAAAAAAAAAAAAAAAAAAAAAAAAAAAAAAAAAAGGTCTCGAGAACCAGCAGTTAGCGTAATGGCTATGTTGCTGGACTCCCACATAGCTGACCGCGGTTCCCGTCCGGGACCTGGTGGCTTAAAACTCACACTGGCCACGTGTGCGTGCGTGCCCAAGATCCCGAGAGGAGAATGGAGGAGAAGGAATTGTGGCGTGACCATCCCCCCTGGGGGGTGATTTCTCGCTTTCTGTCTCTATGTCTCTCTCTGGCTGGCTGGCGGGTGCACGCGAAAACCTCTCCAAAAAAAAAAAAAAGGTCTCAGTTCCAAGGTTGACCCCCAGGAAATGATAGTATTATAAGGTAGGAGCCAGTTTGGCTACATATTTCAAATCGTTCTCAGCAGGCAAAGTGCCACTGATCAAGTTACCCATCTAGAATATCACAATGACAGAACTGAGCTATGTCCTCACAATTACAAATAGCTTGGATTACCAAGAAAACACAATCTGTGAAGAGACCAGAGAATGGAGAACAAGAAAAACACAACTAAGACTAATCAGGATAAAAACTAAATTTTCTTCTTTGTTCCTTTAAACTCTTTTCATGCTATAGTTTAGGTTTCTTTTTTTTTTTTCTTAAAAAAAAAAGAACTGTATTTCACGGACACCAATGTTATAGACAATTCAATACATACTTCCAGAATAACCAGTGGAGTGGGTTCCAAATGTTCACAACAAAATGTAATGCAAAATATTGAAGGAGGTGAATATGTTTTTATTTTATTTTATTTTTTTAGAAGTTTTTGCTATAGGGTGTGTGTGCTCACCAGACCAACAGAGAGAGACAGAGAGATAGAAAGCGAGAAATCACCCCCCAGGGGGGATGGCCACACCGCAATCCCTTCTCCTCCATTCTCCTCTTGGGATCTTGGGCACACACGTACACGTGCCTGGCGTGAGTTTAAGCCATCGGGTCCGGGACTCGAACCGCGGTCAACTACGTGGGAGTCCAGCGACATAGCCATTACACTAACTGCTGGTCCCTCCAATTACTTTTTTTTAAACAGTCAATCACTCTTTCTCATTTTGCTTGTAAAAAGACTTTACCCATCATGAAATACTTCTCAGACCAATCCAGTTGAGAATACTATACATGTCATCATCAATAGGTAATAGGCCCTATCTGTTTCCCACTAACGTCCTGCCTCTCAATTTGTTCTCTTGCTATCTTTCTCTATCCTCTTCTCTTC
>NW_006205376.1:701879-711398 GCF_000334495.1 Tupaia belangeri chinensis | reverse complement strand
GAGAGGTTTTTTTTTTTTTTTTTTTTTTTTTTTTCCCATTCGGCCAGTCTATGTCTCTTAATTGGAGAACTTAATCCATTGACATTTAATGTAATTATCAATATTTCCATACCTGATCCTATTGTTAAGTGAGCCATTTTCTTGCTTTTTGTTCTCATATAACTGTCTGACTTTTTAGTTTCCTAGTATAGCACTCTCTTCAGAACCTCTTGAAGAGCTGGTCTAGAGTTGGTAAATTCCTTCAAATTTTGTTTATCTGAGAATGTTTATCTTTTCTTTCCATATGAAAGATAATCTTGCTCGGTATAGTATTCTTGGCTGAAAGTGTTTTTCACCCAACACTTTGACTATGTTTCCCCATTCTTTCCTTGCCTGCATTGTTTTCGCTGAGAGATCTGATGTTAGCCTAATGAGGTGACCTTTGTAACTTGGCGTTTCCCTCTTGCCAACTTTAGTATCTTGTATTTGTCTGTTGTTTTTGCCAGTCTGGCTATGAGGTGCCTTGGAGAAGATCTTCTTGGGTTGATTCTACTCGGGGTCCTATGTATTTCTTGGGTGTGGATATTTGAATGCCTTTCTAGGTTTGGAAAGTTTTCTTCCAGGATTTCGTGGAATAAATTATCTAGGCCCTTATTATTTTCTTCCTCTCCTGGGATACCAGTTTTCTGGATGTTGGGGCGCTTGATGATATCCAGTATTCCTCGTATATTATCCTCATTTTTCATGGTTGTTTTTCTCAATCTTCTTGATGCCTTTTTCTAGGTCAGATGTTTTGTCTTCTACGTTAGAGATTCGATCTTCTGCCTGATTTAATCTACTTTTAATACTTTCAAGGGAGGTTTTGATTTTCTGTATCACATTCTTCAAGAAGTTCCATATGATTCTTATTTAAGGTATCCATTTCTTCTTTTAAGTCATGAAAGGACTTCCTCACCTCCTGGAGCTCCTTGTCTCTTTATTCTTCCACCTCAGTTAGTTTGGTCACCACAAATATTCTGAATTCCTTATCAGACATGTCCATGACATCCATTGTATTGATTGTGGGTGATGTGGGCTTGATGATTTCCCTTGAGGGAGAGGCCTTTTGTTGGTTGCTCATACTTCTTGAGTCTCTGTGATTGTTCCTAGTCATCAGGTAATCTATATGTTGCTTCCTAACTTATATAAGGTATCTCTGAGAGTTAAAAGTTGTACAGGATTAGAAAATTGATGATTTCTCTTTGGCCTACCTGTAGCTCACCATTACCATTAACTGTTGCCACTAGTCCTGGATGGCCCAAAGTCCTCCCTGTTTCTAAGGAGTGGTGAGCCTCCAAATGACCTAATAAGCAACACCTCAAGAGCAAAGAAAAACAAAACAAAAAAAGAAATTGTGCGGCACATTATTCAAATCACTAAAATTCAGAGAGTCCAAAGGCAAGTGGGGAAGGGCCAGAGGATGAGTGACAGGTCCTGGGCAGACAGGCCTGCAGCCTCAGGCCGCCTAGTGTTGGGAACTGCTGGCTGGCTCGATCCAGTTTGCGAGTGGGATAGGGTGCAAGTTCGTCTTAAGGTCCCATGCAACCAACCTGAGGTCCAAAGAGGAGTAGGGGTGGGGGTGCAACGAAGGTCCGGGTGGTCGGGTCTGCAGCCTCAGGCCGCCTGGTGTCCAGAACTGCTGGCCGGCTCCTAGTTTAGGTTTCTTAATGTTAAAATCCAACTCTATTATCTCACCAAAAAATCCACTGTACATACAGAAAATGAAAGAAGAAATTTTAAAGATATCAAATTAAGCTTCAGACATTTCATTAAAATTTGCCCTGAAATATCAGCTATGAAAATAATGCTTTATCTCAGGAGACGGTAGCTTAACTCTATTCCTCTACTGAATCCAAACTGGAATGACTTAATCATTAAGTGATGTGGGTTAACTTGTTCAAGAACACTGCCTTGCAGGCTGGCTTCCAGGGAAAGGAGTTGACTCTCTACAAATCTCCATGTATACTGGCCCTGGCCACGTGTTTAAGATAATCAATTACAGTCTATGAGAACTAGGGCTCCCCAGTCGCATGGGCGAGGCAGAAAGTGATGGTTCCCTCTCCTCTATGAGCACTGAGAGCTGGCAGTTTAGAGGTAGTAGGCATTGCTTTGATTGTGCAGGGCTTTTTTGTTTTTTTGATTGTGCATAGTCTTTAGGATCATACTGCTAAAAACATGTCCCGTTACACTTCTTTTGAATAAATACTTGAGGATTTTGATCCCATTTGTTTAAAATTTCCATGAAAAACATTCGTCTGCAGCTGATCTGGGTACACCTGTTGGGCACGAACTTTGCTGTTTTAACTTTTCAGTCAGAATTGTGTAAGCTGAACCAATTGAGATTGATGTCTATGGTACTATTATTTTTGCTTTCGCTCTTCTTCAATCAGAGCATAAGCAAGATCATTTTTTCCCCAGTGTGTTCATTATGGATAAATTTCTCTCTTCTGTTTTCATTTCTTCTGCTTATAATACCTAACGGCCTTGCCCTAATATTATCATCACATCCAAAGGCCTAACCCTTGGACACCATGAAAGATTTTCACTTAAAACTTATGCAATGAGGTCCTAACATATGAATTTCTCAATCTATGGACAAAAGATGTGTATTCCAATAGTCTGTTGAGGTAATCAAGCCTATTTTCTGACACTGTACCAAAAGCTACACAGTTGCTTCCTCAACAGTGGTGAAATACAGGAGCTGAAAACATAAGGGAAAACTTTGCACAGTTCTACTAAAACCCATTGGTTGGCCCAGTGGTAGCACAATGCTATGCTGAAAGTCATATGGAAGAGTGGAGTTTGGGTACCAGGTTGACCTGGACATACTGAACATGGAAGTAGAAAAACCATGAAGAGGGCCAGACACTGTTTCCCCTTCTGCTGAGGAAAAAAACATGGTAATTTCTGAAACTAAAAATAAGGGTTAAGGGACCAGCAAATGGCAATAAAGGTTATGTCTCTGGACTCCACCATTCAAGTTCTGGACTTAGCGGCTTAAAACTTCCAGTGGGTATGTGTGCATGCCCAAGATCCCAAGAAAAGGAATTGTGGCATGGCCATTTCCTGTGGGAGGTGATTTCTCACTGTCTCTTTCTGGTTCTCCAGTTGGTGAGTGCATACGCACTATAGCAAAAATCTCTTTTTTTAAAAAAAAGGACTAAACTAGCTATAAGATTTCCAAACTCCAACTTATTGATGAGTTCTTTCGTTTTCGCCATAGGGCGCCTGTGCTCTCCAGGGAGAGAGGGTGGAGATGGAAGGAGAGAAAGAGAGACAGACAAGAACAGAAATTGGGAAAGTGAGAAACCACTATCCAGGGGACATGGTCACATCACAATTAATTTTTCTTTATTCTCTGCCCAGAACTTTGGGCATGCACGCACATGTGCCCAGCATGAGTTTCAAGCCATTGGGTCTTAGGTTTGAACTGGTTGGCCATGTGTGTCTAACAGTAATGTGCTGCACATGAGGAACTGGATTCCACATGGTTGTCAGTGGTTTGAGTCTGTGTCCCAGTCAGTCTGAAACACACTGAGTGCACATGAGTACCCAGAAATTTTTTTTTTACAAGTTTTAGGAAACAAGGCAAAAACCATTTAAACAATTTTTGCCTGTTTCTTGAAATTAGTAAAATTTCTGCCCTCTTACCTATGTGGCAAATTGAAAACATCTACTCTTAAAGAGTTAAATGACTGGATTCTGGGCATGTATGCACACACAACTGACCTGTTTCTCAGGCCACTGGGGCCAAGACTCATACCACAGTTGGGCCATGTGGGAACTGACTTTCCATGTACAGCACCTAACCACTGCACCACAGGTTGATCCTCTTAATTGACATTTCACCTTCCCCAAACACCTTTCCAAAATGTGTCCTGTTGTGAGGGTAGGAAATAAAAAAAAAAGGAATTCAGCCACAAAGATGTCCAATGTAGTCTTTTTAAAAAATAAATGTTTATTACAAGTATGAAAAGTAATATTACAACATTATCCAAAAATTATGTTCAGTTTAACAAGTATAAAACAAGGTTTCTGAAAAAAAGTTTACAATTACATACAAAATACTTAAGAATATACTTTGACATTCACAGTGGGCATTTCTGAAAAATAAGTTTTGCTAATGCAGTTTAGAAACAGAAATATACAGTCCCAGTAAAATAAACAAGTCCTTAAGTGAAGAACAGTCCTTCCTCCAAATGAATAGTTGGCATTTCAAAGTAAGATTTGTATAAGCATTCTTTTTAAAATAATGGTACACATGGTTCAACAATGTAGAAGTTCAAATACCTTAGTTTCCCTGAGAAATGCCATCTATTTCTTATGTCTGGCTTACCCACAAAGCTTTCAAGCTATTTTATTTGAGCAACTTCAGAGAAATACATAACCTAAGTGGTAACTAAACTCTTAGCTTATCATGGGAATTGAGTATTTCCAAAATATTCTGAATAGAAAGTGACAGAGCCATGTCTAGTGATTACTTTACAGGACTGCTACCAAGGCTTCTGCTTCTCTTGTCCAAGTACATCTGTTTGTAGGTCTGAAACATTGCTTTTGAATCTTTTACTGGGTTTTGTAGCATCTCAAATCCTTCTGCACTGAAGCTTCTTTTGGAGAGTCTTGCATTAACATTGTTATCTAAGGAAACAAAAATTTTACTTATTTATTAATGTTAGCTGTCACCCAATATTTAATCAATCAAAATTGAGAGGAACAGAGGCTAGCATAGGGTGTAGGAGTTATATCGCTGGACTCCCACATGGCCGACCACAGTTCGAGTCCCAGACCCAGTAGCCTGAAAATCACACCAGGCATGTGTGCATACATGTCAAAGATCCCAAGAGGAGAATGGAGAAGACAATGTGATGTGGCCATCCCCTCTGGGTGGTGATTTCTCACTTTCCCTCTTCCTGTCTGTTTCTTTCTTCTCTCTGGAGACTGCATATGCCCTATGGCAAAAAACCTCTTAACAAAAACTAACAGGGAAAATATACATTTACCTGTGGAGTTAAAAAATTAGGGTAAAGGAGGCTGGACTATGATACGGCATTTGTGAAAACACAAGGTTCTGCAAAGGCTGACTCATATGAGAAGGTTCCAGGTTGGTGACTAGAAACTTTCCTGATGAAATTGGGCATGTGCAAATATCCAGGATCTGGGACTGGCTTCGGATGTGGGAAGAACACAGCATCAAGACCCTGTTAGGGATACTCTCTCTCTGGCTCCCTTGCTTGTAGAAAAAATTAAACACACACACACACACACACACACACACACACACATCAGGGCAACGAGTTAAGCAAAAGTTTAACAAATGATATGGCTCTATGCCTATACAATTACAAATTAGGCACACATGACATCTTGCCTTTTTTAGAGACGAGAGAGGTTTCTGCTATAAGGCGCGTGTACTCACCAGAAAGACAGAGACAAACAGAGAGATAGAAAGTGAGAAATCACCCCCCTGGGGGGACGGACATGCCGCAAACTCTTCTCCATTCTCCTCTCAGGATCATGGGCATGCACACACACGCGCCTGGTGTGAGTTTAAGCCACCGGGTCCGGGACCCGAACTGCAGTTGCAGTTGACTACATGGGAGTTCAGCGACATAGTCATTATGCTAACTGCTAGTCCCTCAGAGACAATTTTAACAACAACAACAACAACAAAACAAAACAAAAACCCACCCCAAAAAACAAACAAAAAAACCTTGCTATACGGTGGATGTGTTTTAAGAGGGAGAGTGAGAAATCACCTTCTGGGGAGAGGGCCATACCACAATCCTTTCTCCTCCATTCTCTTGGAATTTTGGGCATGCATGTACATATGCCTGGCAGGTTTTTCAAGCCCCTGGGTGAGAGACTCAAACTGTGCAGTCAGCCACATTGGGCCCAGCCACCTTAACCCCCAAGCCACCAGCTGGCCCTAGAGACAGTTTTCTATTTTCACCCCTCTCTTCACTGGCTAAGGCCACTCTGTTCTATCCTTACCTGTACCCAGAAAAATCTACCACTGCACACATCAATATGAATATGACCTTTTTAACAGCCATGTTACCTAGCAATAAGAAACCCAAGTATGAGCCACAGGGAGTATCAAGGTAAATGCTGGTCTTACCATGTACTAAATATTCTAAAAACAGGCCTGTCTTTCCTCTTACGTCAGATCATCTCGTTGTGCATCAGCATCACTATCCTTTCAACTCATGAGCCCTGCTTTTCCTACTTCTGTTCATTTCAACATGTGTCTCTCTTAACCATAATCCCCATTTGGAGTACCTATGTGTAAAATTTTTTTTTTTTCCTGTTCCAGCCATTCCTTTCTGGAGAATGCAGTCTTGTTTTTCCTCTTTCTGCTGAGTGGGCCAAATAGTCTGTCTTCTGTTTTAAAAATGCTTCTACTTCCATCTTTACTTCTATTCTAGACTAGTTATGCTGATGCCCAAGTTGGACCTCTAAGCTGCTTTCCAAGGAGTCCTGTCACCTTCTCATCTCTTTATCTCACCCAAACTGATCATTTCACAACTTGTTCCATCTACACTCCAATGTTTACTACCAATTTAGATGTGGCTTTTTCTTAATGGGTGTTTACGAGTCCGTGACACTTGTTTTTGTGTCACCTTACAGCTGGTTCATTTTATTTATTTATTTTTAATTATTTTTTGAGATTTTTTTGCTATAGGGCGCGTGCGCTCACCAGACAGAGACAGAGAGACAGAAAGTGAGAAATCCCTCCCTGGTGGGGTGGATGGCCATGCCGCAATCCCTTCTCCTCCATTCTCCTCTCGGGATCTTGGGCATGCATGCACACGTGCCCGGCGTGAGTTCTAAGCCACCGGGTCCGGGACGTGAACCGCTATTGACTACATGGGAGTCCAGCGACATAGCCATTACGCTAACTGCTGGTCCCTATAGCTGGTTCATTTTAACCCAGCCTCCTGGTCGTAGGTATAAGTTTAAACTTCCTCTGTGTATCCACTCTCCTGAGTCACTTCTAGCAGCTGCAGATTGTCCTTTGTATGCCCAGGTGGTGCCACCAGAGTTCCTTTGCCTCCTCTTTTGAATTCGGTTTTCTCACACTTGGATAGAGTGCATGGCTTGTTTCTTGCTTTGTATCATCCAGTTTCGGGTCTAATCTTACTAATTCCCCCGTTTGTTTTTTCTTTTCATCACGATTCTTAAGCTTGCTGTCCCACACTGACTGTTTTTCCGCTCATTCTGCTTATGGCTGTCTGACGTCTGCCATTTATTTAGTTCACACCTCTGAACCTCTCTGGTCCATCTGTGTCATGTGACTTCTGAGTATCTTCAATTTCAGATTCCAAATATGCCTCTCACTTTCTCTAAGATACTTTTTTTTTGAGAGGTTTTTATTTTTTATTTTTATTTACTTATTTATTTTTGCTATAGGGTGCGTGCGCTCGCCAGAAAGACAGAGAGAGACAGAGAGATAGAAAGCGAGAAATCAACCCCCAGGGGGGATGGCCACACCATAATCCCTTCTCCTCCATCCTCCTCTCGGGATCTTGGGCACACACGCACACGCATCCGGCCTGAGTTTAAGCCGCTGGGTCCAGAACTCGAACCGCAGTCGACTAAGTGGAAGTCCAGCGACATAGCCATTACACTAACTCCTGGTCCCATACTTACTTTTTTCATTTTATTATTTTTGTATATATTCAATGGCTATACATTACAGCACAGAAAATTAATTTTCCCAGCATGAAGACACTATTAATCCAAAGTTATTATCATATATGTTCTCAACAGATAACTTTCCATTTTTACGTCCCTCTCTGAGATAATATTTAAAACCATCATGCTTCTAAGTACCTTTCTTGCCCCCATCTTTATGATCGTTCCTATCTTTCGTTTTCGGCTTTCTGTATTCCAACTTAAGAGGTATTTTCTACATCTCCCACAGCTCTCATTTTCTTGTTCTTAATTAAGAGTACATTTCTTTTTTGACTCAACTTCATTTTTTCCTATATGCATGTTTTGAGAGATTCTGAACACTTCTTTGCCTATTCACTTAACCCAAACTATAATAAAACTCCCTGCTCTAGCTTCTAGTTCTCAACACCAAACTCTAAAAGCAATGCATACTCATTCCACTGACTAAAGCAGACAAAAAGTCTAGTTTTTCCAGCTGGCCCTCACCACAAATCTCTTCCCTATATATATATATATATATATATAGTCTAGGAGGATCAGTCTCTCACTGCCAAAATACCAGATTTAGCAGACTTTGAAGACAGGAAACACGGTTCGAGTCCCTATTCAAAGAGATACTGGCAAACTTGCTTAATTCAAATGACAGAACCTCTCAACTACAAAATGAGAATACCATCACCTACCTTGTTCTGAGGATCTAACAAATTAATATATGAGTCATGTAATTAATGTGGGGGGCAGCAGCAGGTCTAGCTAATTGTGGCCTGCAGACCAAGTCCAACCAGCTGCCTATTTAGGTGAGGAAAGCTTAAATAAAATGCACACTATACGTATCATTTATATATTATCTACAGCTATTTCTTCAATCCAGGGCTGTAGTTGAGTATCAGAACCTATGACCTAGAAAATGTGAAGTATTTATCGTCTGGTTCTGTAAGAGAGAATCATTCGAACCCTTTATCTGACCTATTTTGATAATGATTATGCTACTGATAAAAGGGGACGATCACCACTTCCCAGTCCACACACTGACAAAGAGAACAGGACAATGCCCTCCTCTCACTCATAAATACCAACACTGAATAATTGAAAAAAGGACAAGGAAAACAACATAAGATTTTACCAGAACCATAATCCAACCTGCATATGAACTGGGAGGTAAGCAAAATACAAATTTAAATAGATAATTTTACCTATTTCTTGGCAGGCTTCCTGTATCCTTTTCTTCGCAGTTACACATTTTAACCAGTCTTCTTTTGTACTTTTTATTCCTGAAACTATTTAAATATTCATTTTCAGATCTCTAGATATTTTTATTCATCTCCTTTAGAACTACAATGAAGGAAAATCAGGTAAACAGATTTTGGAAGGCACCTAAATATATTGTATAACATAACCCTAGAAAGGAGCTTGGAAAAATAATTCCTCCCAAACACTTGAATATCTTATAACTGAAAGCAACATGAGTTGCTTTTAAAATTCATCTTCACTATACAAATATGGTTTCCCCCACCCGGACTGAACATGCACGTCTCAAAGTATTTCAAGAATCAATATGAACTACTGACAGAAAGTTACCTACATTGCCTCTACCCACTCCCAATGCTATTATAGTCATGAGCCTAAGGATCCAAATGGAAAGCCTACTGAAATACTAATGTCATACATAATGCATTTTATACTTTATTTAATTATATGTCCCTAGGGGCCAACAGATGGCATGGTGGTTAAGGGCACTGGACTCCCACGTGGCCAAACGCAGTTTGAGTCCCAGACCAGGTGGCTTGGACTTGAACCGCGGGCGACTACGTGGGAGACCAGCGGCAT
>NW_006205376.1:692547-701617 GCF_000334495.1 Tupaia belangeri chinensis | reverse complement strand
CCCTCTCTGGTAAAATTAAAATCAGTAAATAAATAGAGCTAAATAACTCTTGAAAAAAAAAATTCTCTAATGCCCGCCAAGAAACATACACTGTTTAAATTGTAATTTTACGCACCCCAACAGCCAGCCAGAAAAGTGAAGTGCCAACAATTAATTCTATCCAATTCTTTTAGTTTTCGATCTGAGTTCTCAGCACAATGTTTTATATACAATGTACCCAATCCCTAAGTGTTCTCCTACTACCACAGAAAACTAGCTATTGATTTTTGCCTTCCTTCTTGCACTCCATCGATAAGTCTACTATTAAGTGACCTGGTTGCTATTCTGGTTTTAGAAATACAGTTTCATGTTGGACGATACTAATACTTTCATGGTTACCCATTTCACGAGCAGGCTAGACATTACTATTTTTAGTGATAACATCATTAACAATTTCAAACATGACAATAAATCAATCCATTTCCACATGAACAAAGAGATCTCATTACTAATCATTACATATCTTCTAATATTTAAAACAAAATTTCAAACTTATGGAGTTTTAAAGATCAGAAGTCCAAAGGAAAACGAACAAAACCAAGACTCTTAGAATAATGTATACTTGACATATGTCTAACATCATAGGGAAATGTTTTTCAAAATACAGCCTTCTTGGTGCCAAATGAAACATTTGTTTTTGGCAAACCTTACAATTTTATACAGCTTTTGTCATTACTACCAATTTATAGTAAGGTGTCATAAATGTAAAACAAACACTGCCCAATGAAAACTGATTAACTGAGAAAAAGAAATACTAGGTAATAGAGTAACAACACACTGAAGTTCTTCCTAGCCACCCAGATAACATGGTAAGCACTAGCCCATTTATCAACTTTCAGCTCTTTACGAGTGAACACCATCAAGAAAATCATACTGGACCTTGCACAGGGGCTTGCTCCTTCCTAGGATAAGGCTTTAGATCCTTCTGTTCTTCATGAGAGTTTGTATTCTTGAAGAGTAGATCTGGACATAATTTAAACTCCAGCATGCTTTTTTCTGTGCAATCTTTCATAGGGAAACAAGCCTTGGGTTTATTATCCTGTCTTTTCTCTTTAATGGGCTTCCTGGGTGAATTTTCTATTTTGGTGAGACAAATGCTTTCACGTGCAGTGCATTTAAACCCAACTCTGTTCAGGTATAACTTTTTTTGATTCTTTGCTTGGGTAGACATTTGGCTGAATTCAGCTTCATTATTTACATTGGCTAATTTTTTATCTAACTTGTTTTTATCAATTAACATCTTGTCAGGTTGCTTTCTCTCAACTGTTCCTTTAATGTTTTTTGAAATGTCACATGTTTTAGACTCCTCGGAATGGTGCATCTTGAGGTTTTTACCATAGCTTTTAATATTTAATGATTCTCTAGAGGTGTGTACACTGCCACTGAATCTCTCATTTGATTTCCCATAATCCCCTGCATGCACAGAAACCTTACCAGATTTCCTGAATTCAGAATCACTTGGTACATTTTTCACACAGATTTTTTTTGATGCGTTACTATCCACTGCTTCTTTATTTTTCTGCCTTTGCAAATACTCCCTTGGTGTTAGAACTCTTCGAAATCTTGATAAACGATCCTTCAAGTCTGAGAACTTAGTCTCTGATACTGCCTTTTCTTTAATACTGGCCTTTTCATTTGGGTTTGACAAAGAATTACATGCCTTGAGTGTATGCTCCACATTTTTATTCTGCTCTTGCTTATCATATTTCTTCCTTTTTATCTCCATATCCACTATGTTCCCATTGTCTAACTTTCTCTTTTCCAAATGTTTTTGTTTGTATTCACCTGCTTTAAATTTCATCTTCTCTGGTGACCCTGACTGTATCAAAGAACCATTCTTCTTAAGCGAATAATCTTTATTTGTCAAAAAACCTGCCTTTGGTTTTAATGGGCGTAAGTTTTGTAATATGTGTTTCTTCCGCAGGCTTTCTTGAGAAGCTTGCTCAGAAAATGATGTTCTTTTATTACTGGAGTGAAAGGTTACTTCATGGAATTTCAATTTTCCTTTCCTTTTCTGACTCTTCAAGGGATCTGTTTTTTTATCCTGTTTAGTTAATTCTTGCTCCGTCCTTAGTGAGCTGTTGTCTTTTGATTTGGATCTATCTTTTATATCGCTGGTCTTTATTTTAGGAAAAAGACTTTTCCTATCTGGAAGAGTCAGAGGAGTGTCTGGGTTACTTGAAAGACTATGACACTCAACAGTTTGGACATCTCCAGCCAAGGTTTTCCTTCCTTGTTTACAAATGTCAGTCTCCAAAGAACACTGATCTTTCCCTTTTCCTTCCTTTACAGTTGAGTCTTTTGTGGAATTACACTGACACTGGGGTACTCCCTCATAAACCATAGAAAGCCAACCCAAAGCACAGCAGCGGATGTCATCTCTTTCCGGGTCCAATGACACAGAATCACAACTTTCTGTAGGTGCCTGGGGGTCATGCTGGTTCCCCGCATCTATAATTTCTTCTTCTTTCTGAGGTTTTGCCAGTATGTCTACATCACAGGGCTGTTCATCCTGCTCAGGAAATAATTCTTTCATTTGTTCTGAGCTTAATATTGTAATTTTTATTTGGTCGGTTGAGTCTTTGGAGTCAGAGTCAGTCTTATCGCCAGTCCGACCTCCTGAGATTTGGTCCGTCACCTGCTGGCCCACAGGACCTTTTTGTGTGTTCACAGCTTCAATGCCATAGGGAAATTCTTTTAGGAGTTCTGACAGCTGGTCGTGTAGATACAAGACAGATGTCTTGTCATTGTGAATCTCATTATCTGCAGGTTTGTGGACATTACAACTGCTGGAGGCATCAACTTCCTGCAGGTAAGTATCCTGCTCGATAGCAACTGATTCGCAACACATATCATTAGCTGTGCTTTCTTTTTTAGGGGTACACTCCAAATTGCTTCCTTCTGTTATTCCTTTACCTGCTTCAAGACACTTAAGAGATGTCTCTGGAGGATGCAGTGACTTTGACTGATCAGTTATTTTATGTGAGACATCTGTGCACCACACAAATTTATCTATCTGAAAACCCAAGTTTTTGTTCTCAGTGTTGTTATCTAGTTGTTCTTTTCCTTGTCTACTACTAATGGCTTGGTGATTGGGTAGAGAAGGTTTCTGTGGCTCAACTTTTTTGGAAGGGCTGAATATCTCTGCTATTTGGGAATTATAAGACGTGTCGCCTTTGACAAGAGAACATATATTGTCAATTTGTAACAAGTCATCAGCCACAATAGTACCATCCCTTGATTGACATAAGGTTTGCTGGTCACTCGTGGGAGAGCGGCTATCTGGTGCTAATTCATGGTGCTTTCCCTGGTTGGGAATAGGTGTGCTTTCTGAGCTACCACTGGTCAACTCATTCTGCTTTTCCTTCTGAATTAGCGGGAAAACCTTGGGTAATATAGTATTTACTACTGGTCCATTAACATCAACTTTAAAAACAGGAGTTTCTCTTGTATTTTCTGCCAACTGATTTTGTAAGCTACAAACACTGCCTTCTTTAATAACTGGATACACCGTTTTGGGCACAGCCTCAGGGGTTACTCCTTTGACAGACAATGTTTTGACATCTGAAAGAATTAAGGGTGACACAATGGCAATCTGAAGTTCTGTCCCCTTGCTTGTACTTGCACATGGAGACTCATAATTCTGCACTACCATTGACAAAGCTGTTTCTGGTAAGGGGTTTACTGTTTTATTCTGAGAATTTCCCACAACTGAGTAAGGACTCTTCACACAGACTTCTGCTGTTCTGTTTGTTTTAGACTCATTATACTGTTTATCTCCTGTAGTTTCTGAAGGCTCTTTTTTCCACAGAGATAAACAGGTTGCTAGCAATTCCATGGAACAGTGATTGTCACTTTGGGCAGATGCTTCTTCTGTTGAAGATTTAGGATCAAGGCAAAAAGAACTCTCTGAGACCTTGGGACTTACATTAGAAATACTTGAAGTTTCTAGGGTTTTCAAATCCAGTTGGTTACCAGTGACTTGAGTACTCAGACTCACTTCACAACTGTTTGGTTTAGAATCTGGAATAGTTTGGCTACCCTCTTTTAATAATTCCGCCTCAGTTTCATCTTTCTGCAAAAGGAAACCGAGGAGTAGTGGATTTTTATTTGGATACTTTGAAATATATTCCTTAAAGGATTCAGACTGGGGAACAGAAATGGTTTCACGAATAGCTGGCAGATTCTGTTCAGCTTTGACAGAACTTTCTGATGAGGGCTGGCTGTTACTTAATGGTCCTCGAGTACTCTCAACAGCTGAGGTCTTCAAAGAAGTCATAACTTTCGAATCATGAAGCTGGTCTGGCACTGGTAACTTCTCCGAACAGACAGAATTCAGGAAACTGGAATTGATTTGGTTAACCTTTCTACAATTGATTTCCTGAACACTGGTTAACACAGAGTGGGTTTTATTTGTTTCTTCTGCAGACCCCATTACTGTTGGTGGCTGGCCCTTTGCAATCTCTGGAGTTACTGGAGTTAACTGGGATCCAGGCTGGATTGGAGCAGTCTGTTTCAGAGACAATTCAGAACTAGGGGCTGGTTCGTTAGAAGAGGCATTGGTTATTTTACTACAACCTGCTGCCATCAAGAGATCTTTATTAATTTTAATTTTCCTTGCAAGTTCTGAAAACTTCTTTTTTATTTCTACTAATGTTTTAATATCCCTCACGAGCTTTTCTTTCGTGACATTTGTGTCCATTACTTGATTTGGAGCTGGCTTGCAAGGATTCGTTTTTTCTTGATTATTCTGAGCAGGCGGAGGAACACCATCCACAGAAGGTCTCACCGGTTCATTAAAAGGCTGTGTGTCATTGGTATTTCCTTTGGAGTTATAGTAACCAACTGTCCTGACATTTTCACTAGGGTTTTGCCAAAGCTGCTGAAAGCCAGTACAGAAGTCTTTTCTGATTTCAGATGAGTGCACTTCTTGAGTGTGAGGAACACCCACAGGAAAGTGGTTAGTTCCATGTGGCGTACTCTGCAAAGGCTGGCTCCTGTACCTGCAGTTGTAAGGAGGAGGGGGTCTTTTGTCCGTTTGAGAAGCATACTGATGTGACAGCATAGCAGTCTGCTTTGACAGTAAAGTCTGAGAGGAACCGGGAGGTCGACTATTTTTAACTTGTAATGATGTAGGTGACGTAAGGTTTTGTTTCTGAACAGTAGCATCTTGCAAAAAGTTTTGTGATGAGTAACAGTATTGCTTTGGAAATGGTCTGTAATCTGGGTAAGTCGGTCCATTAGATGAATACTGCTGTGTCCAACCAACCTGTTGTTCTGATAAAGGCTGGTTAAGTCCCTGATTTCCTGGGTAAGACACAGGTATCTTTACAGGATTAGAAGGAATCATTTGTAACTGCATGGAGTAGGTATCTGAAGTTACAAATTGACCCTGTAGTGCATGCATATTAGGCGTACTAGTTCCAAAATCAATTTGATGAGGTAGATTTGCCCCTGTATGAGAAACCATGGAATTCTTCACTGGCGAGTTTAACCACATATTTTGTGTAACACCTGAAGACATTTGCAAATTGTGATTTTGCGGTTTGGGTCCTTGAACATTCGCATACGTTATTCTTTCTACTGAAGTTTGTGAGGCCACAACTGTCCCATTACGCATGTCAGAAACCGAGATTTGTTGAGGAGTTTTATAATTTAGAAGATTCATCAGTGGCTGTGGAACTGGATTTAAATTATTGGGATACATGCACGCTTCTCGGTTACTTCCAGGATAGCTAAAAGAACTGTGGGATGTTGTTGTAAGTTGGTTTATTAATGACTGCTGCAAAAAAGATGACTGGTTTTTAGCATACTGTGGTGGTAATGTAGCACCCTCTGGGTCTGCATTCCAATTCATCGTTAATTTCATACAGCAGCAATGTATTAAGTCAGTTGTTCTGAATGTCAGGGATCTGTAATAAATAAATAAATAAATATCTTTTATTAAAACACTGTTTTACCTAGACAGAATTTCTACAGCTATTAGTAACTGATAGTGGCTTGCCTAATTACCAACTAGATGGCCTCATCTTTAGCTTGGGAAGAGGAGTAACAATGGAGAATACAATAATAAATAAGGCAAATGTCATGAAATGTCCAGAGCATTTAATGGGAACTCATTCTATACAACACAGCGAGCATCTGGTTACACTTAAGTGGCAATCACTTTTTGCTTTCTTTTAAAATTGTTCATTTTTAATCAGAGGGTATGTACACTTGCCAGAAAAGAACGTGAAAGAGAAAGTACCCTGCAGTTGGGCATGGTGATGCCCTAATTCCTTCCCTCCATCTCTCTATCCTGTCAGGATTTTTGTCACATGTGCCTGGCATGCTTCGTAAGTCACTGAGACAGGTACTGGAACTGTGGCTGGCCATGTGGAATCTGACTCGTAGTGCACAGCCCTTATCACTCACTGTGCCTCAGGGTCAGATCAAAGCTTTTTAATTATAACAAGCTCTTTTTTTAAAAAAAGAATAATACATGGTCACTGTAAAAACAAAAATAACACCTCAAACATGTAGTAAAAAAAATTCTTATTGCCCCTCCCCAGTGTCAATTTCCCAGAAGTATCTGATATTACCTTATATTAGAAAGTTTCTAAGAATAAACAAACACTAACCCATAAGTAAATAATTTCCAAGAAGAATTATTTCATTTTATTATTAGGGTTTTTTTTTTTTTTTCCATACAGAGTTGGGTGAAAGGACAACTTGTCCTATAAAGGGGACAATGATCCATGAGATGAGTGGCAGCTTTGGTGCCCTGGAGCATTCAGGATAGAGTGGGTGGGAGGGTGGAGACAGGGGGGAGGAGGAGTAGATCATTTTCTCTTGGAAAGCCACAAGGGTTTGGGCTATAAAATGTCATGGTCTATTCCTGTCTGTTATTATTCATCCACAGAAGAACAGGCAAGTGAGAGGGAGCTGTCTCTTCCTAATGCATGCTCAGTGTTGTACAAGGGGACTTGAAATCATTTATGGAAAATAGAATTAATGTATGAGTTTATTTGGGTATGAAAAATATTGCAATCCATGTGTAGTTTTTTTCACTATATATATATTTTATGGACTTTTTGAAGGGCCCTTGTAAATTGATCTAGACTTATAAATGAGTCTGTAGTTGGGAATCTGATATTATTAAAGCAAAAAAGTTTAACTGAAACAAATTTGGCCTTAGGTCCCTGTTTAGTTACAGGGAAAGGTAGCTTTGGTTTGATCCAGTTTTTACTTCTTCCTGCTGGGATCTCCTGGGCCTGTGAGTATTAACCAGCAGACCATGTGGAAAATAGCTATCTTAGGTCATCTGGCTACTGCTGGGCACATTTTTTGTTTTTAGGGTTTTTTGGTGGCTGTAGGGCCCGAACGCTTGCCAGAAAGAAGACTGAGAAAGAAGGCAAGTGAGAAATCATTCCCCGAGGAAGAAGGGCCATATTGCGATCCCTTCTCCTACATTTTCCTCTCTGAATTTTGGAAACTCATACACATGCCCAGCATGATTTTCAAGCTGCTGGGTCTGGGACTTGAACCACAAAGTCAGCTATGTGGAATCCAGTGCCTTAACCTCAATTTCACCTGCTACCCTCTTTTTTTTATTTTAAGTAATTCATTTTATTATTAGGGTTTTTTTTTTTTTTTCCAATTTGCTATAGGGCACATGTGCTTACCAGAGGAAAAGAGAGAGAGATGGAGGGAGGGAGGAGGAGGGAGAGAGAGACAGCATGCTGCCAGGTCTAGGACTCAAACCGTGGTCAGCCATGTGGGTGACCAGTGTCTTAACCATCACGTCACTGGCTGGTCCTCATTAAAAAATCATTTAAAACAAATGGAATCTTGCTAAACACACTGCCTACTGTTTTTCCTTTATCCCCCCACCCCTTCAGTTTGCTATAGGGCATGTATGCTCACTGGAGAGAGACCAAGACAGAGAGAATGTGAGAAATCACCCCCCAAGTGGGTATGGCCACATATGCACATGTGCCCTAATTTTTCAAGCGGCCAGGTTCTGGACTTGAACCACAGAGTTGGCGGATCCAGCACCTTAACCACTAGTCACCTGCTGGCCCACCTTTATCTTACTTGAGGTATCTTATTTCATCAGACATACACCTAACAACTATCTCACTGATGGGCGTATCACCTGTGGTATAGGAAGAAACACATTTGGTCTTTGTCTCTGGTTCCTAGTTATTCATGATGAGCCTCTCTGACTCACACCTAAATTGATATTACTAAGGTGACTTAGGGTGGGGCTGTTACAGTTCCACCCATTGAGCTCCAGATATAGGTAACAGGAACTGGAGATTAAGCACCACAAAAACTTGAACAATGAGATTTCATGAGTTTCCAAGTGGGCATGCCTCCTTTCCATTTCACTGTGGCCTGTACTGAATCCTGCTGTGACTTGCGCAGGGAGACATGTACCAAAAGGGGAGTGAGAGCATTGAAAAGAAACACACAGATGCACAAGAGAGAAAAGTGGGGATCAGGTGGCCTGGCCATCTCTGATGGAGATAGCAGCAGCCTGAACAGTCTCAAGTATACTCTTTATTAGGGCCGTGGGGGAGGGACAAGTGGAATGTGAAGCCGAATATTTGTCTGTTATCAACTGAAGCTGAGGAGCATCTTGTGTCTTGCTGTTTTAAACTAGCCTTTCGTCTCTGCTGCCCTTCTCTGGCTGACACATAGTTCCTTTTAACTTTCACTGACTGGTAGTGTTGGCTCAAGAGGGTGTGACCTTGTCTCTGCTTAGCTTAAAGGCACCATTGTTAACTCAGATCCAACTGCTCCCTACAGAGTCTGGCATAATAACCTAGGAGATGTAAGGAGGTGTCCCCCTGGGTTGGATGGGCCATTCAGTTATCAAACCCAAGTATGGCAGGCCAGGACTCGTGATGGTGTCAACTTGAGAAGTCTCGCAGGACTGAGGCCTTTGGCTAGTGGATCTGATGCTAACCCCAGGTATACAGTGTGAGAATTCAATTGAACTACAGGACACCCTGCTGGTGTCTGCTATCAGAGAATTGGGAAAGAG
>NW_006205376.1:684043-692536 GCF_000334495.1 Tupaia belangeri chinensis | reverse complement strand
GAGAATTGTGAAAGAGTTGAGAAATCCTCATGGCAGGTGTTGGAAGTACTGTGTAAGTATAGAGAAAGTTTTCTCTTGCCTGTGTTCAACAGTCCCATACTGACTGACGCTTGGTTTACTTACATCTTGCTCTTATAAATTATTCTATATTAGAAATCCTTATTATAAACATTCATATTTGTGCCAAGTATTTCTAGAAATTCCTAGTAGTGAAATCAATGTGTCACAGGAATTGTGGTGTGGCCATTACCCCCTGGGAGGTGATTATTTTGCTAAACAGAGATAAACTGTCATCCACAAAGATTTGAAATAATGTACAATCTCACCAACAGTACAGTGATAGATATAAAAATGAAGAAACTCATAACCATATAGTAGGTGGCTTAAAAAGCCCTTTTGCCCACAGGTGGTGTGGTGGTTAAAGATGCTGGACTCCCACATGGCCAACTGTGGTATGAGTCCTAGACCTGCCAGCTTGCTTTCTCATTTTCCTTCTTTCGTCAAATTAAAATAAATAATTAATTTTTAAACAAACAAACAAAAATCTTTTTAGTAAAACCATAAGGGGGAAAACAGGTCAAACTAGCAGAATTAAACTTAGGGAGGGGCCAGCAGGTAGCGTACTGGTTAGGCATTGGGACTCTCACATAGCCCACCATGTTTCAAGTCACGGACCTGGTGGCTTGAAAATCACACCAGGTACATGTGTGTCATACCCAAAATCCTGAGAGGAGAATGGAGAAGGGATTGTGATATGGCCATTACCCCTGAGAGGTGCTTTCTCATTTACCCTCTCACTGACTGTCCCTCCCTCTCTCCCTCTCTCTGGCAAGTGCATATACCCTATGATAAAAACCATAAAAACAAACAAACTTGACTTAAACATAATAGCGGGGGCTGCCAGGTGGCATAGTGGTTAATGGCTCTGGATTCCTGCAAAACTGACCACGGTTCAAGTTCCGGACCTGGTGGCTTGCTTTCTCACTTTTTCTCTTGTTCTGTCCCTCTGGGGTGGGGTGGGGAGGGGAAAAAAGAGAAGGGAAGAGAAGGGAAGGGAAGGTAGAAAGATATCCAACAACTGCATAATACATGTTCTTTCTAAATGTACATGGGAGTTTTACCAATATTGACCATATAGCTGGATTATAAGCAAATCCCAAATTTCAAATAATTTCTATGGTTCAGATTAATTCACAGGTTAATTAATCAAGAAATTATAGAAATATCAGGCCCAGCATGGAGGCACAGGAGGGAAGGAGCTGCTATGAGATGCTGTAGGCCACTTAGGAAGGCTTCAGGTTGTCCTGAGGGTGCCTATACACAATGGACACACTCATGACCCTGGCAGGCTGTAGGGCTGGGGAAGGATTGTGGTGTGAGACCCATCAAGAATACCTGTTTCTGTGCATGTCTCCCTCTGTCTCTAAGGAAATAAATGAACTTTAAAAAATAAATAAATAAAAAGAATTAGGAAAACTACCAGATAATTAAGAAACCAGTAATGTGCTTCTAAGTTTTCTTTATTCACAATAGCAAGTGTGTGTGCATGTATGAAAGGGGCACCCTCAAGGGGGTCTGGTCATACCACAATCTCCTTTTCCAGTCTCAAACCTGCCAAGTCTTGAGCACTTGTAGGCAAGCATGGTGTGTCACCATGTGGGACCCAGCTCCTGAGCAGTTATTCAATTTAAAAAAATTAAAAAAAAATATATATAGATAGATAGATTTTTGCCACAGGGTGCACAGGTTTGCCAGAGACAGGTAGAAAGTGAGAAATCATTCTCTGGGGGGATGGCCACACAACAATGCCTTCTCCTCTACTCTCCTCTCAGGATTCTGGGCAAGTGTGCTCAACATACCTGGCCTGAGTTTCAAGCTACCAGGTCTGGGACTTGAACCGCAGTCGACTATGTGGGAGTTCAGTGATGTAATCATTACACCATCTGCTGGTCCACTTTCTTAACTTTTTCATTTCAATTTTTTTAAAAAGTTTTTTTCATGAGAGACAGATTGAGAGAGACAAGTCAAGCATCCTCAATAGTGTCTCATGCAAGAATCTTCCCTCAGTCTTTCCAGCCCGCCAGGATCATGGGCACATATGTATGCAACTACTATGTACTAGCCAACCCAGAAACTGAACTCCAATCGTCTACATGGCCTCCAGCATTGCATAATATTGCATCAGCCTACCATCATGACTAGGCTCACAGAGATTTACTTTTTAAAAATCCTTGTTACATGATAATATCTGTGATTTGATTATCATGCCCTGCATACCTGATTTGAAAAACCATATTGTACCCCACAATGATGTACATTTAAATGTAAGAAATTATGAAAGAAAAAACCCTTTTGTCAACAATTATATGTAAATTAAAAAGTATAATGAATTAAACAAACAAATCCTCTTGTAATAGTGGATATTTGATTCCATGTATTTATCAAAACCCATAAAATGGACTGGACGGTGGAATGGCAGTTAAGGTAGCTTTAACAAACATAGCCGACTGTGAAGTTTGTGTCCTGGACCTGGTGCCTTGAAAAACACTCCAGGCATGTGTGTGTGTGTGTGTGTGTGCTCAAAATCCCAAGAGGAGAGAGGGAGAGAAGGGACTGTGGGAGTTGTTTCTCACCTTCTATTTCTTTCTGGTGAGCAATCATACCCTCTTATCAGATTTTTAAAAAAAGGGAAAGGAAAGAAAATCCACAGGCTTGCACAACCCAGAGTAAATCCTAGTGTAGGGTATGGGCTTTGGTTAATAACAACGCATCAATATCAGCTCATTAAATATAAATATACCAATGTAACTCAAGATGCTAAAAATAACGGGAAGCTTAAGAGCTCTGGTGACAGAGGTATACATGCTCAATTTTCTTTAAATCTGAAATGTCTCTAAAAAATAAAGTCTCAATTAAGGGGGAAAAAATGAACAACGGATTCTAACATTTACATTGCCACTCTCACCACCCCTGGTAGGGTTGTTTCCCTCACGCTACAGTATGACAAGATCACATGGTCGCAAACAGAATAGGGCATGGTGCTCGCTGAGGAAGAAAACCCAGACTGAAGAAGACATGCTTTTTGAATTAAATCCCCCCAAAAAGGATCTGTCTATTCTTTTCATGCCTATCTTCCAGGAAAGCTCCTTATTAAGACAACTGATTGATCAGGTACAAGTATAGTAATATGAAAGAGAAAGAGGGACTTCTGAAGGTGTTTATGATGCCTAATAAACCCACTAATTATTAAGTGAACTTAAAAGAGGTGGGAGTCTGTTACAGACTCAACTGTTTTCCTCCGAATCCATATGCAGAATCCCTTACCCCAATACATTTGGAGACAGGGCCTTTAAGGATGTAATTAATGTTAAATGAGGTCAGAGGATGGGACCCTAATCTGATGGGTGTCTTTTATAAGAGACACCAGAGATGCTGGCGCAGAGGAAGGACCATGTGAGGGCATAGTGAAGTGGCTATCTGCAGCCCAGAGAGGCAGGCCTTGGGAGAAGAAACCAAACACCTCGATAATGGACTTCTAGCCTCTAGAATTGTGACAAATCAATTTCTACTTCTGGATACAACTTTATGATGGTTCCATTTAAGACTGTGACTTTCCCATGTACAAAAGCATGCATTCATTAGAAACTTTACTTTGAATTTTGCCTTTTTTCCGGGCAACTTACATGCAATTCAGATTGAATACACCAACCCAAAAATCAGAAATCAGACTCCAGGGCTCTGAGGGCTGTTCAGTTTAATGAACTACAATGCTGGAAGCCACATGGCTAACTGTGAGGTCAGATCCTAGGTTGAGCTGAATACAGGTCACGTGTGCCCAAGGTCCTGATGGGCTGGAGGTCTGGAGGAAGGGGATCATGGAGTAACAAAAACTTGTCAAGGTTGCCAGTCTCCCCCACATGCCTGCAAAATACAGATGCTACCATGAATAAAATCGAGAAACTTTAAAAACAAAAATGCTCCTAAAAACCAACTGTAGATGCCAGAGACAGTGTGGGAGGAGGGTGAGAACTGGCAGAGCATGAGAAGTAGGGAATCAAGGGGGGAAAAGAAAAAAAAAAAAAAAGAAACAAGAAATGGAAAATTATTTGTTGACAATAACATGTAAGGTAATATCCTTGATTAAGACAATACACAGTTGGGAACCAGCAGTTAACATAATGGCTATGTCGCTGGACTTCCACGTAGTCGACCGCGGTTCGTGTCCCGGACCCGGTGGCTTAAAACTCACGCTGGGCGCGTGTGCGTGCATGTCCAAGATCCCGAGAGGAGAATGGAGGAGAAGGGACTGTGGCGTGACCAACCCCCCTGGGGGGTGATTTCTCGCTTTCTGTCTGTCTCTCTCCGTCTGGTGAGCACACGCGCCCTATAGCGAAAACCTCCACCCCCACCCCCCCAAAAAAATAGTGTATTCTGGATGGGAAATAGCATTTTGTATGCTGTGATGATGTACAGGACACAGAAGCTTGTAGCAGGAAAACAGCAGTTTATTAGTGCTGGCCTAGCTCAGCAGATCCACATCCAAAGGCTGAGCCTTGAATCTCTTGGGGCTCTTCCTTATATTCATTTTAGTTTCTTTGGTTATGTACACTTTGATTGGGTAACTTGTGTGATAAGGCCGCTATAGGATTACACAGGTATGCACTGGGCTCCTGGGCTGTTAGATATATAGTCAAGGAGTACATGGAGCTGGAGTTGCCATAGAGACAGGGCTACGAGGTTACTACAAACTACACATGCGTACTTAAATTCCAAGCATGCCATGTTATCTTTGTTCTAGCAGGAGGCCCCCCACCACAGTACTATGGGTAACTGAAACTATAAAAACAATACCATGGATAAAAGGAGGCTCACGTACTCACTATTAATTGTACTTCAGAAACTTAGTACTTTCAGCGGTAATTTTGTTGATCTTTAAGCAAATAAACAATATCCTTCTAAACAGTTAAAGATATTTTAACATAGGGACCAGCAGATGACTCAGTGGTTACGTCACTGGATTCCCACATGGCCAAGCACGGTTTGAGTCTCAGACCTGGTGGCTGGAAACTCACTCCGGGTACATGTGCATAAATGCCCAGGATCCTGGGAAGAGAATGAAGGAGTAGGGACTGTAGCATGGACACCCCCGAAGCAGTGATTTCTGTCTCTCTAGTGAGCAAACGTGCCCTATGGCAAAAGAACTCCCCAAACACAAACACACACACACTATTACACTACATGCCATCTACAGGAAACAAACCACGGATCGAAAGACACAAATAGACTGGATTGAGGGGTGGACCAAGAGATGTGAACAGCTGCCACAAGAAGGCTGGGAAGGTTAAAGTATCATCCAGCTAAATTCTATCGGACAAAACAGACCAGGTCAACAGGTAGCATGGAGAATAAGGCAGCTGGATCCCACATGGCTAACTCCTCAGTTTGAGTCCTGGACCCTGTTGCTTGGAAATCAAGGTGGGCGCATGTGTGTGTGCCCAAAATTCTAAAAGGAGAATGGAGAAGTAGGACTCCAGCACGGCCATTCCCTCTGGGAGAGATGATTGCCTACTTTCTTTCTCTCTTTCTCTGTCTCGCTTGGTGAGTTCATATGCCCTACAGAGAAACTGAAAGCAAAACAAAAAAGAACAAAAAACAAAAACCAACAGACAAGACACAGGATCTATGAGAGATGGAGGCAATTTATAATAAAAGGCTCAATCCATCGAGGGGTAATAAACATATATACACACACCTAAAAGCATCAAAATATACAAAGTGAAACACACAAAAGGAATAAACAATTCACAAAGAGAGTCAAAGATTTCAGTTTCCTACATTCAGTAACTAATAGAACTAGGCAGAAAATCATCAAGGAAATCCAAATCTTAAACATTCTACATATTGGGGCCGGCAGATGGCATGGTGGTTAAGGGCACTGGAGTCCTACATGGCTAACCACAGTTCAAGTTCTGGACCTGGTGGCTTGCTTTCTCTCTCTTCCCCTCTTGCTCTGTCTCCCTCTCTGCTCAAATTGAAATAAAGTTAAATAAAATAATTATTTTTTAAAAATAAATAAAATAAAAACCATTCTACATATCCACGTTTCTTTCTATTCTTGCTTTCTCTCTCTTCCCCTCTTGCTCTGTCTCCCTCTCTGCTCAAATTGAAATAAAGTTAAATAAAATAATTATTTTTAAAAAATAAATAAAATAACCATTCTACATATCCACGTTCCTTTCTATTATAGTTAAGGAGCAGAGGGAAAAAGGGCAGAGTACCTTAGCTTGTAGGTAGGTGACTAGTTGTTGTCCATCGGCTGCCTTGTCAGTCTACAATGCGGTCTCTCCTGTCCTTTCTGTGGCAGTTACTGTGGGCTGGATTCTGCAGTCCATCCCCCCTTGTCAAGTACAGAAGCGTCAGCAAGCAGCCCTGTAAATAAAAAATAGGTGCCATGCCTGTGACTGGTTACAGGAAATAAACCGTAAACTTTGACATCCCATTAGCCCACAGGCTGGCTCTAGAACCTCGCCCATCTGGTGACAGGTTTTCCAGTTCCCATTGCCGGCCATTCTGGCATGCCAGTGCTGATAAGGGCCGGCGGCCCTCACTGAGTAGGAAGTGGCCCCTACTGTTGAGGGGATAAAGCGCTAGGGGCCAAACTGCACAAGTTCTGAGTTGTAATTCAGCTACTATTCTACAGAGAATCTGTAGATGTTTCCTGTGAATTCACGTGAAAATGTCACTGAAAATTCTTTTTACTTAAGTACTGTGGTAATCAATTGTTTCTGGTAGAATTGATGGGAACTTAAAGCTAAATTTTATTGTATTTCAAATGATTTATTACAAAAAAAATTCCAGAATAGACAAGGTCTATTTTTAGATTTGACATCTTCTACAATACTGTTACTGCTGTTATGTTCTGCAAGAAAACTGGGAAGAAACGCAGTCATTTAAATTCCAAAATAAAGGAAGTTGCAAATAGCAAGCTGTTCATTGAAAAATTATTTTGAGAAGAAGGAAAAAACAGAACTGGGTGACCAAGAAAACTGGGAAGAAACGCAGTCATTTAAATTCCACAATAAAGGAAGTTGCAAATAGCAAGCTGTTCATTGAAAAATTATTTTGAGAAGGAGGAAAAAACAGAACTGGGTGACTACAAGAACATGTGTAACTATAGATGTGTATTTTCACATTTAATTAAAAGGTCTCACTAGCATTTGGAACACCTGTGAAAAAAATTTTATAGCATTCAATATTGGGACCAGCTGATGACATAATGGTTAGGTCACTGGACTCCCACACAGTAGACTGTGGTTTGAGTCCCAGGCCCAGTGGCTTAAGCCTCACACTGGGTGCATGTGTGTGTGTGCCCAAAATTCCAAGAGAATGGAGGAAAAGGGATTGTGGCGTGGCCATCCCTCCATCTCTCTCTCTCTCCAGCAAGCGCACACATCCTATAGCAAAAATTTCTCTTAAAAAATTTTGATATCCACATAATGCTAGGAATGGTTTAATTCAAGAACTATCAATTTGTAGGCCAGTCTATAATATCACAGAAAATTACAAAGCAAAAGATAACCTAAAAACACAGTGATGACGAGTAATCAGTACGAACATATATTAAACACACTTGCACAAAGCACACATACATGCAGGTAGAAAGAATTGTATGAAACTGAGCTTATATTGTATGCCATGGCCAGGCCTGTTTTAGAGCAGAGAAATGGCAACAACTACAACGGGCAAGTATAAACTGAGCCACAGCAACTGTTTCACAAAGGGTGACCAGTGACTGGAATATTGTTACTGTTTTTTTTTAATCTTTTTAAAATTTAATTTAATTTTTTTTTACATTTTTTAAATTTATTTACATTCATTCACTGTACATTATTATAGCATACAAAATGAGATTTTTCCATTCAGAATACACTGTATATTGGCTCAATCAAGCACATCAACAAATGTGTTATTGTCAACACATAATTTTCCATTTCTTGTTTTCTGTATATTTTGCCTTTTTTCCCATCCTTGGTTCCCTATCTCACCCTCTGCCATCTCCCACCCTCCTCCCACATTGTGTCTGGTATCTATTGTTGCTTTCTATGCCTCCCCCATTTTATTGTTTCACTAAATATCTTAATAAATCTAAATATTTTCAATAGCAAGCACAGCTGATATATACATATCCATGAACACAAGTCTGACTTTAGGCATAAACCTCAGTGAATAGAATGAACATACTATAAAGTAGCACCTAGCTAGGGCTATATAGCTTACTGCAGTCATCAAATAAGTATTTTTAATGTCTTTTTTTTTCTTCTGAAAAAATTTTTTTATTAATTTACATTCATTTCCTGAGCATCATCACAACATACTAAATGTGGTTTCCCATCTAGAATAAACTGCATAGTGGCTTAATCATGCATGTTATCATCCCTAATATTCCATTTCTACTTTCATATATATATGTGTACCCCATGTCTAACCCTCTGA
>NW_006205376.1:682343-682553 GCF_000334495.1 Tupaia belangeri chinensis | reverse complement strand
AGGGCTAGGAGGGGCCAATAGGCCCAGAAAGATGCCTCACCTTAAAAAAGAATTCTAAAAAGCAAAAATTACAAAAAAAATAAAATAAATAAAGCAGAGAGGAGACAGAGACAGAGGTAGAGAGAGACAAAGACAGAGAGAGAGAGGAGGCCTGAAAGGAGTATTCGTACCACGCGAGTTTTCTATGCTAGAGGCTGGGTGGAATAACAC
>NW_006205376.1:675654-682254 GCF_000334495.1 Tupaia belangeri chinensis | reverse complement strand
CTTCCGCCTCTCCACGCGAGTTTTCTATGCTGGAGGCTGGCTGAATTATCAGTGGGACCTCTTCATTTCTCCATTTCCCCCAAAATGGCTAGATCGCAGGAGCCATGGAGCTGTCTCTCTGGAATATTGTTACTGTTAATATCCAAGTGCTACAGTAGCCCAAACGATGCTAATTAGAAAAGACTGTCTCAGGACAGCCCAAAAGATGCAAAATTAAGATTGTTATATCTGAGGCTGCAACCAATCTGCTGAATGAATACACGTTACCTGAAATTTCTGAACACCAAGTTAAAAAGATGTCCCTATTTAAGGTTCCAGAGATGAAAAAAAAAGTCCTAACCTTTTCCCTTCTATCTAATGCTAACCAGAGACATCACATTTCATCTGTAAGTTTTTTTTTTTTTTTTTTTTGAGGTTTTTGCTATAGGGCGCACACACTAGAAATCACCCCCTGGGGGGATGGCCACCCCGCAATCCCTTCTCCTCCATTCTCCTCTCAGGATCTTGGGCACACACGCACACGCGCCTGGCCTGAGTTTAAGCCACCAGGTCCGAGACTTGAACCATGATCGGCTACAAGGGAGTCCGGTGACATAGCCATTACACCAATTGCTGGTGCCCATCTGTAAGCATTTCAATACCTCAGAGGGAAAAACACACACAACACGCACAATCTTTATGCCTAAAAAAATGTACCTATTATGGTATTTAAAAATTAAACCTTTTCCTTATGACTTTGTGAGTTCCACCTTTAATGTTCCTAAAGCCGTTTTTCTGGAGAGTACCCACTGAGGGGGCTGCATTGAGGAAAGTCACTATTTTTCACTGAAAACTTGATCTGTAATATAATCACTAGGAAAGATTTGACTTTTATATTTCTATAAAATGAACAAAACCACAAATACCAACAAAGTAGTGTAAGGCCACTTTTCAGGAGTTCCTAAAGCATCATGATTTATTTAATCTATACAAGTTCTGGCTGGCTCCTGTATCCTCAGTCATAGAAGAAATTAGGGTACCAGTTCTCGAAATGTGCTTTCTAGAATCAACTGTTCTAAATTTTACATAATTTATCATAACTCTGATTATATTATTTATTATTTTTTGGGAGAGGTTTTTGCTACAGGGCGTGTGTGCTTGCCAGAGAGAGAAACAGAAAGAAATCACCCCCTGAAGGGGGTGCACACACTCACCCCCTCTTGGGATCTTGGGCACCCACACACACACGCGCCCAGCATGAGTTTAAGCCACCGGGTCTGGGACTCGAACTGCAGTTGACTACATGGGAGTCTAGCGACGTAGCCATCACACTAATTGCTGGTCCCTCTGCTTATATTATTATATGACTATAAACAGCTAACATTTCAGAATTTATTATATGTCAAGAACTGGGCTTAATGCTTTAAACAGATTATCTCATTTATTATCATTATTTTTTAATCTAACTAGAGAGAGGCACAGAGAGATAGAGCGTGAAGGTGAGAAAAAACGTGAGGTGATCAAGTCCTGTGCTCAACTGAAACTAGGGAGAAGATACAAACAGATGACAGGCTGTTTATCACAGGTTGCTTAACTGTCACAAAAAATTACTGAAGTTAGGCCCAGCAGGTGACATGGTGATTAAGGTGCCAGACTCTCACATGGCCGACCCTGGTTGGAAACCCAGACCTGGAGGTTTGCTTTTTCACTTTCCTTTTCTCTCTGGTTAAAACTAAAAAATAAGATGGGGCCGGCAGACAGCCTAGTGGTTGAGAAACTGGACTCCCACATGGTCAACAACGGTTTGAGTTCCAGACTTGGCAGCTTGCTTTCTCACTTTCCCTTTCTCTCTCTCTCCTTTTCTCTCTGTCTCTCTCTAGTCAGATTTAAAAAATAAAATATTTAATAAAAATTTACTTTAAAAAATTAGATAAATAATTTAAAAATAAATAAAATCACATAAATTTAAAAAATTAACAAAGTCAAGTGGTCCTCCCCCAGCAGCAGCACAGTGGCTGGGACAGCCAAAACAGTTCTCTACACTTCCATAGATATGGTCAACAGGATGACAACTGAGACCAAGCAGATTCGTCATGTTTTAAAAATAATTATTTTTTGAACTTTATTCATTTAATTTATTTATTTAATTTGACCAGAGAGGGACAGAGTGAGAGAGAGAGAGAGAAAAGAGGGAAATTGAGAAAACGAGCTGCCTGGTCCAGGACTCAGATCATAGCCGGCCGCATGGGAGTCCAGTGCCCTTAACCACCCTACCAACTGCTGCCCCCATAGATTCATGTATTTCATTACCAACTCACAACAGCCAAAGTAAAGCCAGTATCCCTGGTCCCCAGGATGACACCAAGCCCCACGAGAACACAGGCTGCTGAGAAGCCAGCTCAGCTGTAGCCATTTCATAGCCTGCAGCCCTACCCCAAGGAGAGGGGAGGCAATCAAGTCCTGTGTTCAACTGAAACTACGGAGAAGACACAAACAGATGACAGGCTGTTTACCGCAAGGTTGCTTATCTCCTTCTGTGGCAGGAGGACCTGAAGGGTGTCCTGCAATTAAGCTTCACCTGCCAGTTCAGTGAGAGGATCGAGTCATTAGGGCACGGTGGTGAGGCTGTTCACAACTCTCCCACTTTTCAAGTATATTCTACTCAACCAGGTGCTCTTACTATTTGTACTTGAGTAGGTGGTGAGGCTGTTCACAACTCTCCCACTTTTCACGTACATTCTACTCAACCAGGTGCTCTCACTATTTGTACTTGAGTAGGCAACACTGGAGCGAAGTGACCACGAATGACTCCGAGCAGGCTGGCCAGGCCTACAGGTGAAGAGAGACCACAACCAGGTTCCCTACATGAAGACACAGCAACTAAAAATGGCCCCACCACCATGGCTCACCAGAGAGAGCCACACTTCCTTTCCCCTGGAAAAGAAGGCAATAAATAGCTCTATTTTTCCTGCCTGATTACTCTAGGTGCAGTGTGAGGTATGGGTAAGCGCATGTATCCCCAGTCTTGACTAGCCAGCAGGCAGTGCAGAGCAACGCAACTGACCATCATTTGGGCAGAATTCTGTGCCTCCAGAGCAGGGACAGAAATTTCAGCCCATCGTTTCCTGGTGTACGACTCCTAAAATGGGAATTAAAAACCACAGAGAACACACAAGAAGTCAGTTATCCTTCTCTGGAATTCTGCCTAGTAACTTATTTTGGAGCCCTCTAGGCACCCACCTCAAGGAAAAAGGAGCCACCTGAGGGGTGGTAGTCTTCAGTACCTACAAACACCAGAAAACTGCCCTCAAGTACACAAAAGATCGTGTGTGGCAGGCAAGTGTAAGCCCTGTAAGAAGCAACAACATTCTACCGGGGTACAAACTTTATTAGGAATATGACAAAATAAGCCAATTTTGTGCTTCTCGAAGTAGACAAAATTCCTGGAGTAGAACTAAATAGTTCCTGTGAAGCAGGGTGAAATGTCTCTGAAGAGTAATAGGATGAAACTACTACTGCCATTATTTACCCTGGTCACTACAGCCCTCCTTTCAGTGCCTGCGCTGGTTTTCTTATACTTTCTACTGAAAGGGTAACTTCAACAAAGGCCTTTTGTTCGCATGGGGATAAAATCTAGACCTTACAAAACTGAATATTGAGACTAAAGATGCAGTGGAATCTCAAATACCCAAACAGAAATACTGAACAGAGCCTACCTTTTGCTTGGCAAGGTCAGGTAGATGACAGATCCAGCAATCTGTTAAAAGCAAAAAGTCATATTTATAGTCTAAAAAAATATACTATGGGAAATACAACTATGGGAAAGATCTGTGTTCTTTTAACCAGATTACAGGAAACCATGACTAACAGGATGAGATATTCAGGCTTCTGCCCAAGGACGTCCACTCCTGAAGTTAGAAGATGCTAAGAGCTTCTCAGATTCTTTAGATTAAGATCTTCCATTGGCCAACAGTTGGTTGAGGGTGGCTGAGGCAGCCTGAGGTAAATTAGATCAATGGTCTTTCCCCCCTGCCCTCTCTGGCACCCCAATCTAGACTGTCTTGGTCTAAAGTCTTCCCCTTTAAGCACAGAAGAGAGGTATGCACATTCCTTAGGAGGGGGAGGGGAAGAAAGTGAGAAAGCACCCCTCGGGATACTGGGATGGTCACACTGCAGTCACTTCACCCATGTGCCCAGTGTTTCTCAAGCCACCAGGTTTGAGACTCAAACCTTGCTATCAGCTATGTGAGATCCACTCATCTTAACTACCATGCCATGTGATTTTCTGTATCAGAAGAAATCCACTAAAAAGCTAACAGAATAAACTAGTTTAGGTAGTTTGTAAAGTATAAGATAAATATACAAAAACCAGCTGTACATATTTCTACACAATATTTATTACAGAAAATTTTTGGGATTCTATTTACAGTAACATTAAACAAACAAACAAACAGGGGCCAGCAGGTGGTGTAGGGGTTAAGGTGCTGGACTCCCACATGGTTGACTAGAGATCTCGCAGCCTGAAACTTACACCGGGCACATGTGTATGTATGTGTGTCCAAAATCCTGAGAGGAGAATGGAAAAGGGATTGCAGCATGGTCATCCCCCCAGGCGGTGATTTTTCACGCTCTGTCTCTCTCTGGTAAATACACGAGCCCTATAGCAACAATCTCAACAAAAAAAGAAAGAAAAACTTTCAGAATAAATTAAACCACGTTCAGCAGTTAGCGTAATGGCTAGGTTGCTCGACTCCCACATAGTCGACCGTGGTTCGAGTCTCGGACCCGGCGACTTAAACTCACGCCGGGCATGTGTGCGTGTATGCCCAAGATCCTGAAAGGAGAATGAAGGAGAAGGGATTGCGGTGTGGCCATTCCCCCCCGGGGGGTGATTTTTTGCTTTCTGTCTCTCTCTGTCTTTCTGGCGAGCCCATGCACCCTATAGCAAAAACCTTTCCAAAAAAAATAAAGAATAAATTAAACCAAAGTGGACAATCTATACTCTATTACAAAACATTTCTACAATAAATTAAAGAGGAAACAATCCCACATTCATGGATTGGAAGACTTAATATTCTTGGGATGGCAGTACAGTTGCCTGACTTTGGGGTTACATCCCAAATGAAAATATATTTAATATACTGAAAATAGATATTTTTAATTTTTAAATTAATTTTATTCACTCATTTCATTTTGACCAGAGAAACACATACACACAACACACACACACACAAAGTGAGAAAGCAAGTCACCAGGTTCACGATTAGAACCATGGTCAGCCACGTGGTAGTGTCCAGTGTCTTAACTACCTTGCCACCTGCTGGTCTCCTACTGCACATATTTAAGCCTAACGTATTTAAATGTTCTCAGAACACTTACATTACTCCACATCTATTTCATGAGGTATTGAGTATCTTATATAATCTGAATACCATACAGAAGGTAAAAAACAGAATGACTGACTGCTACTGACCAGTGTCACATGAGAGTTATTAGACTGCACATCAACAACCTGGGAAAGGATCAAATCCAAAATCCAAACTTCTACTGAATGTGCATGCTTTTTTATTTTTTAAGAGAGATGTTTGCTATAGGACATGTGTGCTAGACAGAGACGGAAAGTGAGAAGTCACTTCCTAGGAGGGATGGACACACTGCAATCCCTTCTCCTCCATTTTCCTCTCAGGAACTTGGGCATGAACAGCGGTTGACTATGTGGGAGTCCAGTGACGTACCAATAAACCATTCACTGGTCCCTATGTATTGCTTTCAAATCATTGTAAACCATCAAGAAATCGTAAGCTGAATCATCACAAGTTAGGGACCATCTGTACTTCTCAAATTGATGTAGAATCAATTTTATTGGAGAGCCCAAGTGGGCCCAGCCACTGTTCTCATTGATAATGCTAATGCTCTGCAGTGCTGGAAGTCACATGGCATACCGTTCAGATCCCAAGCCAGCGTAAAACACACACAGGGCACAGGTAACAAGGGTCCTGAGTTCCTGGAGAGCCGGGGAAAGGAGATCATGGACCCTGCTAAGGTGCTTTCTCTTTATCTCTCTAGTCTCCAACCCCCTCCAGTAGGTGCATCCACACTGTTCTCATAAAGAAAAAAAAAAATCGTGAGAAGAAGGTTCCACAAGGCTCCAGTGAACTAGATTTTTCAGGGAATGAAGATTTTCTACTGATAATTCAGCCTCCAGCAAACAAGCTAGCGGCTGAACTTCAAGAATTTGAAAGAAACACACCATCCATCAGATGACAAGAAATCAGCGCCGGATCATGAGAAATATGGGAAAATGAGAAAATACCTCTCCTCCAAGGGAAAAGAGTAACTCTTCTTCATCCACAAGCAGTTCAGTGAAAATCATGGAAATGTCTGATAAGGAATTTAGAGCATTCATAATGTCGAAGCTAACAGAGATGGAAGAGGAGAGAGATAATAAACTGCTAAAGAGAAAGGAGAAAGAAGTTGACGAGTTCTAGGAGATGAGGAAATTCTTGCATGATCTAAAAGAGGAATTACACACTTTACAAAAGACTCAAACGGAACTGCTAGAGATGAAGTCTATAATACAAGAAGTCAAAATCTCCCTTGAAAGTATTAAAAGCAGACTAG
>NW_006205376.1:666221-674809 GCF_000334495.1 Tupaia belangeri chinensis | reverse complement strand
TAATGTGCATGATTGAGTCACTATGCAGTGTGTACTGGATGGGAGATCACATTTTGTGTGCTGTGATGATGCTTAGGGAAGGAATGTAAATTGAGTTAAAAAAAAAAGAAAGTTTCAGGAAAAACAAATATATCTATTCAATGACTGCAGTAGGATATGTAGCCCCAGCTAGGTGCTACTTTATAGGATGCGTCAAGTTAGACTTATGTTCATGGAAATGTGTGTGTCACCTGTGTTTGCTATGAGGGTATTTGGATTGATTAGGGTCTTTGGTGATTCAATAAAATGTTGGGGGAAAACAGTATAGAAAGCAAACATATGTATCAGAGACAGTGTGGGAGGAGAGTGGGAGATGGCAGAGGGTAAGAGATAGGGAATCAATGATGGGGGGGAAGCAAAACATACAGAAAACAAGAAATGGAAGATCATTTGCTGACAATAACATGTTTGTTGATGTGCTTGATTGAGACAATATACACTGTACTCTGGATGGAAAATCTCATTTTGTATGCTGTAATGATGTGCAGTGAATGAATGCAAATAAATAAATTGAAATTAAAAAAAAAATCGTAAATCTTAAAACCCAGAAGACTTCAGAGAAGCTGAGAATTTGATCCTAAAATTCACATGGAAATACAGAAGAGAATGGCCAAAATGACTTTTAAAAAGAAACGTTGGGGGACCAGCAGATGACGTAATGGTTACATGTTGGACTCCCACGTGGTTGACTGGGGTTCAAGTCCCGGACCCAGCGGCTTGCAAGTCACACTGGCCATTTGTGTGTATGTAGTGTCCAAGATCCCGAGAGGAGAATGGATAAGAAAGGACTATGGTGTGGCCATCCTCCTAGAGTTTGATTTCTTGCTATCTCTCTGGCAAGCACACATACCCTACGGCAAAAATTGCTTTCTCTCTCTCTCTCAAAAAAAAAAGGAAAGTTGGAGGACTTAAGACTTCTCAAATTCAAAACTTACTACAAAACTACAGAAAATAGACCACATCGTAAGCATCGGACAGACATCGATAAATGGAATAAAATGCAGAAATAAATCCTGAGATTTGCAGTTGTCAGTAAAGAACCAGAATCCAAATATATAACTCTTACAACTTAAAAATACAAAAACTCCAAGACACAGCTCAAAAAAGATACACAAATGGCAAGTACACACACACACACACAGAAAGCTTAACATCATTAACCATCAGGAAAGTGCAAATCACAACCATAACAAGGTAGCACTTCAGGCTCACAACAATGGCTATAATCAACAAAGCAACCATGGAGGTAGTGTTGGTATGGATGTGGACAAATTAGAACTCGCACACTACTGTGTAAAATGGCACATGTACTGTGGATGACAGCTTAATAGCTCCTCAAAAGGTTAAAAATTACCATGACCAAAGGATCCCACTCCTGCCTAAGTGCCCAAAACAATCAAATACACGTGTCCATACATACACTTGTATAAATGATCACAGAAGCTCAAAGTGGAAACACTCTAGACGTCGTTTACCCAACAGAGGGATAAACAAAATATGACACATCTACAAAAAGGAATATTATTTGGCAATTAAAAAGGAGTCAAGTACAGGGAACCAGCAGTTAGCGTAATGGCTATGTCGCTGGACTCCCACGTAGTCGACCGCGGTTCGTGTCCCAGACCCGGTGGCTTAAAACTCACGCCGGGCGCGTGTGCGTGCGTGCCCAAGATCCCGAGAGGAGAATGGAGGAGAAGGGATTGCGGTGTGACCATCCCCCCTGGGGGGTGATTTCTCACTTTCTGTCTCTATGTCTCTCTCTGTCTGTCTGGCGAGCACACGCACCCTACAGTGAAAATCTCTCCAAAAAAAAAAAATGGAGTCAAGTACATACATGCTTCAACATATGTGAAGCTTGAAAACATCTGTTGGGTAAAAGACAGTCACAGGAGAATACCATGTTGTATTTTAGTGGTATAAAATGTTCAGAATACTGAAATCTAGAGGCAGAAATTAGAGCAATGGCTTCCTAGGACTGGGTGGGTAGGGAGAGAATGGGGACTTACTACTAAGTATCAAGATTTTCTTAGGGATCAAGAAAATGTTCCAGGTCAGCAGGTGGCATGGTGGTTAAGGCACAAGATCTCACACAGCGAACTGCATGGTTCAACAGTCCTGGACTCCATGGCTTGAAAAACACAGCAGACGTGCATGCGTGTGTGTGCATACTCAAAAATCCCAAGAGACAGGAACCAACAGTTAGTATAATGGCTATGTCACTGGACTCCCACGTAGTTGACCGCGGTTCACGTCCTGGACCTGGTGGCTTAAAACTCACACCGGGTGCGTGTGCGTGCGTGCCCAAGATCCCAAGAGGAGAATGGAGGAGAAGGGATTGCGGCGTGACCATCCCCCCTGGGGGGTGATTTCTCGCTTTCTGTCTCTGTCTGGCGAGCGCACACACCCTATAGTGAAAATCTCTCCCCCCAAAAAAATCCCGAGATGATTGTAGGAAGGACTGCAGTGTGGCCATCCCCCCATGGGGTGACTTCTCACTTTCCCCCTCTCTCTCTCCAGCCAGCACATGCATTCTATAGCAGGGGGAAAAAAAAAAAAAAAAAACAGAAAGCAAATATTCCTAAATTGATATGTGTGGTGAATACGTAACTTACAAAGATAATATTGGGTCATTGGGAAAAGTCATAATGTGTTTTTCTATGCAAAAATGTGTCATGATTTTCCCAATGATCACTGAATTGTACTTGCGTGTAAATGAGTGAAATAAATGGTCTGTGAATTATATCTTAAAACTGTGGTTAAAAACCAACACAGTACTCTATCACAAGCACAGGTATCATCACAAGACTCAACAAGAGTCAATGAGATTCAGTTACATGCCTTTCAGTAGAAAAACCAGACAATCATGCTCTGTGTACATTGAAGCTGACTGAATATGCCAATACATCTGGGGATGTCAGAGTCACCTGATAGGAGGAGGCCTTCCTGAGAACCAATGGATTGGAGAGCAGAACTCAAAGACAGTGTTTCAAGTCTCTTAAAAGTTTCTTTCAGATTCAGATTGTGGATCCATTCAAACCTAAAGGCTATGCTATGTGAACTTTAAAATTATGTGATCTAGAGACAAGCATTTAGCGTAATGGCTATGTCACTGAACTCCCATGTAGTCAATGGTGGTTCGAGTCCCAGACCCAATGGCTTAAACTCATGCCGAGCGCATGTGTGTGTGCGTGCCCAAGATCCTGAAAGGAGAGAGGAGGAGAAGAAATTGCAGTGTGGCCATCTCCCCGGAGGGTGATTTCTCGCTTTCTGTCTCTCTGTCTTTCTGGCAAGTGCATGTGCCCTATAGCAAAAAAAAAAAAAATGTTATCTAGCACCAGCCTGTGGCCTGGAGGCTAAGGAGCTGAACACTACATGGCCAACTGTGAGCTACGAGTCTCGGACCAGGAGGCTTGAGAAACAAGCCAGGTGCATGTGCATGCATGCCAAAAAAAACAGAGCGAGATGGAAGAAACGGGATTGTGGCATGACCATTGCTCATTATTGGGGGTGAGGAGTACTTTCTCTCCCTCCCTCTCTTTGGTGAGTGTACATGTCCTGTGACAAATATTGAAAATGTTGGGGGGGAGAGTGATCTGGTCCAGTTTTGGTGGTGGTGAAGCAGTATGTACTAGACTGCAGTGCCAGAAGCTACATGGCTGACCCTTAAGTTTGGACTCTGAGTTGTCCTAAAAATATACTAGGTGCGCAGGCAATGAGGCCTAAGATCCTGGCAAGCTGGAAGGGGATTGTGGCATGATGACACTTTATCTTTCATGCACACACACTCACTCATGAATAGTAAAATTAAAAATGATACAATAGTTTCTTTCTCCCTTCTTTCTACAGCACATCCGCATCTATTTTGTTTTTTTCTTTATATTATTGTTCTTTTTTTAATTTATTATTTCAATTTATTTTATACATTCAATCACTTTACTTAGCTTGCAAAGTGAAAATTCCAACCTGTGTACATTTCACACCAGTACAGTTGACAATACTATATCCCTCAACAGAGAATTATTGGACTGCAGTTCGAATCCTGGACCCGGTAGCCTAAACTCATGCTGGGCATGAATGTGTGCTTGCCCAAGATCTAAAGAGGAAAATGAAGGAGAAGAGATTGCAGCATGGCCATCCCCTGTGGGGAGTGATTTCCCACTTTCTGTTTGTCTCTGTCTTTCTGGCGAGGGCACACACGCTATAGCCAAAAAAAAAACCACCTCTCAAAAAATATATAATAGTTTCTGGGAACCAGCAGTTAGTGTAATGGCTATGTCGCTGGACTCCACGTAGTCGACCGCAGTTCGTGTCCCGGACCCGGTGGCTTAAAACTCACGCCGGGCGCGTGTGCGTGCGTGCCCAAGATCCCGAGAGGAGAATGGAGGAGAAGGGATTGCGGCGTGATCATCCCCCCTGGGGGTGATTTCTCGCTTTCTGTCTCTATGTCTCTGTCTGTCTGGCAAGCGCATGCGCCCTACAGTGAAAATCTCTCTCAAAAAAAAAAAAAAAATATATATATAATAGTTTCTAACAAATTCTCCTTGGGGACTTAAAAATAATAACCTTGGGACCAGTGGTTAGCATAATGGCTATGTCGCTGAACTCCCACGTAGTCGACCGCGATTCGCCTCCTGGACCCGGGGGCTTAAAACTCACGTCGGGTGTGTGTGTGCCCAAGATCCCGAGAGGAGAATGGAGGAGAAGGGATTGCGGCGTGATCATCCCCCCTGGGGGTGATTGCTCGCTTTCTATCTCTATGTCTCTCTCTGTCTGTCTGGCGAGCATACGCGCCCTATAATAAAAACCTCTCCCAAAAAAAAGCAAAAAAAAAAAATTGATAATAATAACCCATTTAAGGTTTTATTTTCAAGTTTCTTTCCTTCCTTCTTTCATAAGAGGCACACAGAGACAGGTAGGCACCCTTAATAGGGTCTCATGTGGTGATTCCCCGCTCCAGCCAGCCAGCCAGCCAGAATCATGGGTGTGTACCATTCAACCCAAGAACTGAGCATCAACCTTCCTTAGGGCTCCAACATCATGGAGTACGGCATGCAACCCCTGTCCCAATGTGTCTGGGCCTGGTTTCTGCTGTTTCAAGACTTAATAGACAATACGATGTCTTTCAACATTCTGCAGATTGCAAAGGTGTGCTAAAGGGTGCCTGTGTTCACCAGAGAGGGAGAAGAGAAAGCACCCCCATGAGGAATAGTTCCACTGTAGTTCCTTCTCTTTCATCTCTCCTTCCTTTTGGGATTTTGGGCACACATGCACTTAGCATGTTTCTTAAGCTACCAGGTGTACAGAGCACTGTGGGGCTCAGCGTGGATTCAGTGATGACAGGACTACACTAAGCAGAAGATATGACACGTACACCTCAAGTCCTGCCTTGCCTACCAAACTGAAGGGACAGGAGGCCCTGCAGGAGTAACAACCAGACCTGATAGCTCCAGACATGCTGGTCCCCAAGCAGATGGGCTGACTCATCATGTGCTAATCTTAGGCACAAGAGCTAATCACTCTGTTCACCTTGGTGCAGAAAAGGAGCCCATTCCAAAGCCACTCTGCCATTTGCTCCCGGCTCCATGATAAGAGCACATTGCTCACAGCTACTCGGAGAGGCTTATGGATCCTAGTACCTAAGACTCCATCCGAGACTTGCTACCTCCCATCCGGGTCTCAGCACTTACCCTCCGACTCTCTGTGAGACCTCTAGGAACGCATCAAATTGACTTTCTTCCTTTGAGGCTAGATACTTGAGACACACAAGGACCGACAACTGGTTCTTTGCCTCCAGAGGCTGCTTATAGTGATGGGCTGGTGTGAGTTGTTCTCATCCTTTAACCTGACTGCTTTGCTGTGCTACATTTTATGCTATGTCATAAAAGTCTTGATGTTGTGAGAAGACAGGAACAAATCAGGGGTCTCATTCCCTCCTTTGAGACAGCAGCACAGGGACTTGACTGGTTGCCTTACCATCAACACCTCACTTGGCAATTTTTATCAGGTAGAGAGTTTATTAAGGAAGAAAGCCTTGTAATTTGATACATCTCAAGAGAACCTGAATTGTCACTAAACTTTTGCAACTGTTATAACTACGAATAGAAATGACATCTTTCTAATGTCACTGGAGACTTTTACCTCAACAGGTGGGCTTCTGACTTAGCCCAAATTTACAAGTACATTCAGAGTATCAAGAATGTAAGTACTGCCTCACTGACTTCCAACAAAGCATTTAGAATTCCTCAAGGTCCTCAAGATTATTTCTTTCTTTTTCAAGGCTTTTCAAAGTAAACTTTAACTTGCATTTCTATAGCCAGGGCTGGTAAGCTATTCTCCCTTTATCTCAAATTGAATGCTTTCCCTTGAGTTTTACACAGTAGAGGCATGCTTCCATGGAAGGCGGGGAGGGAGGCAAATCTGGTTAGACAAAACAGAGATGCTTGAAATTCACTTTCCTAAAGACACTTTAAACAACATTTGATTAACTCCCTAAACAGCTGAGCTCCTATTAGGTCTAAGACACTGATAATCAGAAGGGGAGGCACTCCAGTGCAATCACAGAGGCAATATAGACAGAGGACAAAGCTTTGGGGCAAGTTTATCTGGCTATGGAATTGTTTTCAAAGAAGCCTGCAAGTACAGCCAGATGTAGGCCAGTAACGACCGGTATCTCCTGACCAAAAAAAAAAGAAGACAACCTACAGGAATAGTGAATCTATAGGATCTACTGTGATGGTTTGGATGCACTCCAGGCCTGTGAAGCCAAGAGCTTAAATGAGCAAACTGAATTTCCTAGAGGGCAGTGTTAAATTTTATGGTAGGCCATAAAATACTTCCCTTCCAATGTGATGGCTCCATTTTACTGAGCATGTACCATGTGCCAGCAGCAGATCTAAATGTCTTACAGGAAACTCATTAACTTACCACAACCATCCTGTGAGGTAGGGAAATTATTGCTATCCCCACTTTGCAGATGAGAAAACCAGGGCAGAGTGGTTTATTTCCCCAAGCATGTATAGACAGTGAGTGATGGAGCCACGATCTAACCAAAGCCTTGGACTAGCAAGGACCGGTCTTAATCATTTCAGAAGACTTCCTAAAACAGGTTTTGTGGTTACAATAACCAAAGCCTTGGACTAGCAAGGACCTAAAACAGGTTTTGTGGTTACAGCATAGATGCCCTAGAGAGGGCCACTTTGGCTATATAGGAACAGTCCCCATAGTGATGCTGTGTGCCACCTTCTCTTCACCCCTCAATCCACATGCCGGAAATAATACTAAATTAAAAGAGAATAGCAAGAACATGAGCAAATACCTCTGCCTGCGTAACTTCACTCGTTTCGCCACAAATATTTTTTTTTTTTTTTGCTATAATGAACTGAACTCAACATGATGCCAAGTGTATTATTTTTTCTCAAGTTTGTCATCGAATCCATTGTGCCCTATGGTTTAATGTTTAACCACTGCTGATTCACTGAGCTAATAGTTTTATTCCATAATAATAAATTACTCCACAGTAGTGTGAATAATCTACCTGATTAAATCAGGGCAGGCTTCTTAGAAGTAACACGCTTACCTTTCAAAGTAATTTCAGAACTTCCAGTATATGTCCAATTTGCCTCCAAACACATCAGTCTTCCACACAAACTACTTAACTTCTTTGGTTCTAGGGACAGTAAGAAATATTTTATAATTGATAAGAAGCACATGCGAATGTGTTTACTTGATATGATCCTGCCGGCCCAAACAGTTTTCCTTAAAATTGCACTGAGCACACACTTAAATTTATACTAAAGTCTTATTGGGTGCGCTAAGTCACAGAAATAGCAGCAATAAAAATGAGATTGGGCCTCAAAATACCTACTAAGGTAGAATTCAGGCGCCCTCCTCCAAGTCCACTACCATCCTATCATTCCAAACCAAGCATACTTTTAATTTTCTCTATCAGACGTGACAACTGAATGGGGAGAAAAACATGAACGAAAACCCTATCATAACGCGCACGTTAACACAGAACAGAACGTAAATACGCTTCACAGCTAACCTACTGAACAGAAAAACCCCAAACCAGCTCTGCAGCCCGCCTTCTAAATCGCACCTCACGTTCATACACATCACCCGCTTGTCTCTGTATTTTAAAGGCAGACACTCGAAGTTCTACAAATAAATTGTTTTCAAGGAAATGATTCCCCGAAAGCTTGTCGCTACCCTCAGGACCCTAAGGACTTGTGCTTTGGGAATCCGCGTCCCTCGAGAGCACGTAAAGACGATAAGCACCTGTGCATTTAAAATGCCTGGAGCAGCTAAGTCCAGCCCCGGCAGAAGCATCGCCCACACAGCTGCGTGCGCGAGCCTCGTGCAGAAGCGAGCTCAGCAATCCAGTTCCAAGAGGCTTCGCTCAATAAGGGCGGGGAAGAGCGCAACGCTCAAGAAATAAAAGCAAAACCAGGATTTTTTTTTTTCGTCATTCCAGCGACAACAGAATTAAAAACACAAGCAGCGCTCACGCCCACCCGCCTACCAACTGCTGGGTGTGTGTGTGGGTAGGT
>NW_006205376.1:661904-666126 GCF_000334495.1 Tupaia belangeri chinensis | reverse complement strand
CCCCACCCCCCGCGCGCGGAGCCCTGCCGGCGGGCGCCTGGGTCTCCCGGCACCCCCACCCAGGGACCCGGATGGCGAGCAAGGGGCCGGGGTTCCCGACCTCACTTACCGACCTGCAGAAAACAGCCCAGGCGGGCAGGGAGGACGCCACCAGCCTCCGGGATCCAGAGTTTAAGTCAAGTCGGGTCCGCCTCCAGGGGCGGGTCGGCGAGGGAGGCTCGAGCTCCCAGAACAGTTGGGCTCGCCCCGGGCGCGCGGCGGCTGCGAGGCCCGCCCCGCCGCGGTCCTAGTGTCGCCCCGATGCTGCCTGGCTTTCGCCTGCGCCTCCCCGTGTGGCATGGGGATTTGCAAAGCACTTTCACCTATCCCGGAAAACTCCTCCACCTTTAACTTGCATCAGAATAACCCTGAGGGTTCCTTAAAATGAGATTAAAGAGCACCACCTACAAAATTCCCGATGTAATAGGTAGGGGGTGGGTCTGAACATTTGCATTTCCAAAGTCCTCCAGATCTGCTGTTGTTGCTGCTTTCAGAACCAGGGATCCACTGCAGGGGTTAGCCAACTTATTCTGTAAAGAATGCATATTGGGATGAGTTCCACTTCTCAACCCCAGGCTATTGCAGTAAAGACAATATCCGTTCACAATGGAGAATCATGTCTAAAAAGGAAAAAAAAAAAACAACAGAAAAACAACAGACCCCCCCCCCCCTTTTTTTTTGGAGGAAGTTTATATAGGAGAGAATTCTTTCTGAGTGACTAAGGAATGAGAAAGGACAGAGGTGGTTACTTCTTGTGATATGCTGGGACTGGGTATTTGTCCTTGAGGAACAAAGATCTTGGTTCTTCCACTCTGTAGCTATATATTGGGGTAGGATCGCTTATTCTCTCTGCTGTGTTCTCTCGTCTGTAAATCGGAGATAAAGGTAATATCCAATCGAACCACCTTAAGGTCTAGCAGTACTATAGCCATTTTAAAATTAAGAAAGGCATCTTGGGAACAGCAGATGGCGTAAGTGGCTAAGGTGTTGGGCTCCCACATGGCTTGCCGTGGTTCAAGTCCCAGATCTGGCAGCTTGAAAATCACAATTAAAATACATACATAAATTTTAAAACACATGTTTGGGGTGGGGGAAGAAAATGAGGCTGGCCTTGTGTGTGCCTGTGCTCAAAATCCCTGGAGGAGAATGGAGGATAAGGGATTGTGGTGTGGCCATCCCCGTAGGGTGTGATTTCTCACTTTTCCTCTCACTGTCTCTCTCCAGGGAGCACACATGCCCTATGGCAAAAACAAACAAACAAACAAACACAAAACAAAACAAAAAACAAAACAACAAAAAAATTAAAGAAAAAAGAAAGGGATCAGCAGATGGTACAATGGTTAGGTCATGGAACTCCCATATACTCAGCTGCAGTTCAAGTCCTGGACCCAGTAAATTAAAACTCATGCCAGATGTGTGTGTGTGTGTGCCCAGAATCCCTAGAGGAGAATGGAAAAGGGATTGTGGCTGTCACCCAGGGGGTGATTTCTCACTTCCTGTCTCTCAGGAGAGTGCATACGCCCTGTAACAAAAATCTCTCAAAAAAAAAAAAAAAGAAAAGAAAGAACAATCTAACCAAGTGCTGAGTCATAGGGAGGTCAGAGGCGTGGTCAGATGAGAAACTAGGAATGGAAATCTAAGAAAAATAGAAATCAGGATTAATTGCACAAAAGAAAATGATTGACTTTGACGATAGTATATGATTTGCATGTCCTTGGATCTTGTATCTATGATATAAATACTGAGCACATGCTGTGCTTTTTGACAGTTCGGTGGTGCTTGCTGATCATCTCCCTACAACCTGTTTACAGAAATAAATTCCCTTCTCCAGCCTCTACCTTTTTCACTGACTGCAAGTAGAAGTAGCCAGACTTTGTTTGCCAGATAAAATACTTCACAAGATTTTGAAATGCTTACATGAATTCAGCAGGTCCTAGAACACAGGGTGATGTACCAGTTCAGATAAAGGGTATTCCAAGTCCCAAATACAGAAGTCCGCATGCAAAAACAAACTGATGTTGCAGAACCAACATAACTACATCTTGAAACTAATCTGCCTTTTTCTTTTTCTTTTTTTTTTTTTTTAAGTTTTGCTACAGGGCATTTGTGCTCACTGGAGAAAGAGAGAAAAAGAGAGGGAAAGTGAGAAATCATCCACCCAGGGGAGATGACCATGTCACAATCCCTTCTCTCTCATTCTCTTGGGATTTGGGGTATGAACACACATGTGCCCTGTGTGCTTTTCCTTTTTTATAAAAAGAATTATTCATTTATTTAATGTTACTTATTATTATTTTATTTTACCAGATTGAGAGAGAGAAAGGGAAAGTAAGAAAGTAAGCTGCCAGGTCCAGTTCAACTACGGTCAGCCACCTGGGAGTCTAGCACTTAAACCACCTCACCACCTGCTAGTCCCCTAGCGTACTTTTTCAAACCATTGGGTCTGGCACTCAACTGTACTGTCAGCCAAGTGGGATCCAGCCATCTTAACCTCCACACCACCTACTGGCCCTAATCTGCCATCTTGACCAATATTTAACCCCAAAGTCCTTTGACTAAATTTCCAAGGCTGGAATGACGGCTAAACTGTAGGGTAAACATGCCTGCTGTCCTGATGATAGTTAAGATATGATATCGACACACAAAGCCCGCCCTGTACATTCCTCAAATGCCGCCTGTCAGGGACTCCCCATTCGTCTTGCCTATAACCCCTTCTGGTAGTTTCTGTGTAAGCATATGCTTTTGGGGTGAAAGGCACCTCAAACCTTGCTTCTGTCCATAATCTCCGTAATAAACACAATGAAAAAGCTAGGCTTGTCTGCTCCAGCATTTGGAGGCCAATTCACCAACACTGTTTCTGGAACGCCTAGAGGAGAATATTTTATTGTCAAGAAATCTGATATGTACCCTCTCTTGTACAGCCTAAGGAAGGCTTCATGTACAGCAAGGTTGAGTGTCTGGAAAGCTACAACTCTAATAGGAATACTTTTTCTGGTCTCTCCGCCATGTGTCCTTGTCTGTCCTTGTGTTGGCTTTCTCCTGTCTCCTTTAAGTAAAGGCTGCCTGGTTTATCCAAAAGTGTTTGGTCTTTGCACCAATCCTAAAGTACAAATGACACTTGTCAGTAGAGTAGCTCTGAAGGGTCCCTAGCAAAAAGAACTGCAAAGGAAGAATATAATCTCATGAACCTAAAAGTGTATTTACTCAAGAGCTGAGCTTTATGCTGTCTTCTCTTTAAAAGGTTTACAACTCATATGCCAAACAAAGGACCTTATCATCTAACTGGTCAGGCTAAGGAAAGATTTTCCCCCAAAAGATTCAATTTCTTGACACCTGAAGGTTTTTTGGCCCAGACTTCACCCTCTTGTCCCCCAGACCTAGCCAGGTACAGCACCCTGTTTATTCTGTCTTGCTCCAACTCTAATTGTTTTTCTTTTTTAAAACAAATTTTAACCTCTTAGCTCTCTGGTGCTCTTTTATTTTGCTAATTCTTACCTTTCCCCGCCCCCACAGAGAATAAGCCAATCACTGGCCATTATATATTTGACTTCTGAGTGACCCGTTTAGTATAGCATGCTACCACACCACGTGCTTTTTGTTTTTTTGCTTGAAAAAATTTGTTTCTTTCCTTTTTTCTTTTATTAATATTGTTTTTGTTCTTTTTCTTTTAATTTAAATTTATTTATTTAAATTCATTCGCTGTACATCATTACAACATACAAAGCGAGATTTTCCATCCAGAGTACACTGTATATTGGCTCAATCAAGCACATCAACATACATGTTATCATCAACAAATAATTTTCCATTTCTTGTTTCCTGTACGTTTTGCTTTTTTTCCCCATCCTTGATTCCCTATCTCTTACCCTCTGCCATTTCCCATTCTCCTCCCACAGTGTCTCTGGTATCTATGTTTGCTTTCTGTACTTTTTTCCCCCACATGTTATTGAGTCACTAAAGATCTTAATGAATCTAAATATTTTCATAGCAAGCACAGTTGATATATACATTTCAGTGAACACAAGTCGAACTTTAGGCATAAGCCTCAGTAAGTAGAATGAAAATCCTATAAAGTAGCACCTAGCTGGGGCTATATATCTTACTGCAGTCATCAAATAGGTATTTTTAATGCTTTTTTTTTTTTTTATATCAAGAAAAACAGTTTTAGGGTGTTTTCCCTGAA
>NW_006205376.1:655468-661856 GCF_000334495.1 Tupaia belangeri chinensis | reverse complement strand
TATATATATAACTATTTCTGACCCTCTGCCCCTTCCCACCATCTTCTCACACCATCTCTGGTGTCTACAGTTGTCTTCCATTTCTCCCCCCACCCCATTGTATTGATTACACAATTTCATAAATAATCTAACTGTTTTCAATAGCAAGTTCACTTGGTACTATTGAGAAAACCAGTTTTAACTTAAATCAAAGAAATGCTAAGGAACTTTGCTTAAAACTTAAAGCCAGGAAACAGGTTAGGATTCTGTTCAAATGGTAGGTACATGAACCTATCTATATCTCAAGACAGGACACAAATCCTTACAACCAGGTAACAAAGTCTACAAGAAAATCAGCAATGTTTTAGTCAAAAGTCATAAAACTATACTTCACCAATTCAGTCTCATGTACTTTATCTTCTATTGTGGTTCGATTTTCCTGATTAAATTCTAGGATATAATATTCAACTCCAGACTTGTCCCTATGATGAAGTTGACCATTTTCTTAGTTTTTGAACTCTTATTTCTGTGTGTCTGTATTTAATTTTCCTGATATAGCACTCCCTTGAGAATTTCTTGGAGATCTGGTCTGGTGCTGATAAATTCTTTCAGGTTTTGTTTATCTGAGAATGTTCCTGTCTTTTCTTCCCACATGAAAGATAATCTTGCCGGGTACAGTATTCTTGGCTGAAATTACTTTTCTCTTAACACTTTGAATATACTTTCCCATTCTTTCCTCGCTCGCATTGTTTCTGATGAGAGGTCTGCTGTTAGCCTGATGGGGTATCCTTTGTAGGTAACTTGATGTTTTTCTCTTGACAATCTTAGTATCTTGTCTTTGTCTGTGGTTTTGGTCAGCCTGGCTATAATGTGTCTTGGAGAAGATCTTCTTGGATTGATTCTATTTGGATTCCTTTGTATTTCTTGGGACTGGATCTTAGAGTGCCTCTCTAGGTTTGGAAAGTTTTCTTGCAGGATTTCATAGAATAGATTATCAATGCCCTTATGAGTCTCTTCACCTTCTGGAATGCCAGTTATCCAGATGTTTGGACGTTTGATGGTTATCTAGTACTTCTCGTATATTATTCTCATTTTGTTTGGCAATTTTCTCAGTCTTCATGGTGGATTTTTCTAGGCCAGCAATTTTCTCTTCTATGTCTGAGATTCTATTTTCTGTATGATCTAGTCTGCATTTAATACTTTCAAAGGGGATTTTTACTTCCTGTATTATAGCATACTTCATCTCTAACAGTTCCATTTGATTCTTTTGTAAAGAGTGTAATTTCTCTTTTAGATCTTGCAAGAATTTCCTCACCTCCTGGAACTTGTCAGCTTATTTCTCCTTTCTCTTTTGAAGTTCATTGTCTCTCTTCTCTTCCATCTCTGTTAGCTTTGCCATTATGAATGTTCTAAATTCTTTATCAGACATTCCATGATTTCCATTGAACTGCCTGTGGAAGAAGAGGAGTTATTCTTTTCTCTTGGAGGAGAGGTATTTTCTTGCTTTCCCATATTTCTTGTGGTCCTGCAGTGATTTCTAGTCATCTGATGAATGGTGTGTTTCTTCCTAATTCTTGAAGTTCAATCTGAACATTCAGGAGCAAGCAGAAAGAGGTGATCTGGAATCTCTTTGCCATTCTGTTGTGATTGCTAGCAGCAGATTCAGGAGATATTGAAGAATATGTTAACCCTAATAGTATTTGGATGTTTAAAGCTACAGTGCCCTTAGATCCATCTAGAAACACAGTAAATCGATACTGAGGAGTGGAGAGACAAGAAAAAAGAAAACAAAAAAGAGAGAGAGAAACAATAGTAAAGAAACAGAAAGAAAAAAGAAGGAAAAAATAAGAAACTAAAAAAACTATAATTATTGTTTTTCTTTTAAAAAAAAAAAGCACAAAATAGAAAACTGTGTGGCGCACAAGTGCACCGCACGAAATCACTAGTTTGCAGGAGCCATGAGGAATCTTCTCCTGAAGGCCTACCTCTTGCCTCTCCTACCTGGGTTGAAGGAGCAAAGGGGATTATTAACAAGACAAAAGGCGGAGCTGAGAGAAAGATAAAATATTACCTTTAAAAAATTTTAAAAAGGAAAAATTATGAAAAAATGAGAAGACAGAAGCAGGGAGAGACAGAGACAGAGACACCAAGACAGAGATAGAAGGCTAAAGGAGCTCCCTACCAGTGTAGCTTATTTGCTGGAGGCCGAATTATCAGTAGGAAATCTTCATTTTTCTTTTACCCTGAAATCACTAGTTCACAGGAGCCGTGAGGAATCTTCTGTCTTTTTTCTTTTTATTTTCCTTTACCTTTCTTACTTTTCTGCTCAGACTCTACACACTGAGTTTCTAGACAGATTTAGGTGCACAGTAGCCAAATACCTGAATACTTTCAGGGTCATATTCCATCGAATCTGCTACACAAGGGAGAAAATGGCACTGCGTAGAGTTTGTAGATCACCTCCTCCTGTATGCCTCTGAATGCTCAAATTTTAGAAAAAAAACATAATCAATCACATGACCAGAAATCTCTGCAGAAGCATAAGAAGCCAAGAAAATATCTCTCCGCCAAGAGAAAAGAATAACTCCTCATCCTCCACAGATAATACAAGTGAACTCATGGAAATGTCAGATAAAGAATTTAGAATATTCATAGTGACAAAGCTAACAGAGATGGAAGAGAAGAGAGAGAACGAACTCTGAAAGATGCAGGAGAAAAGAGACGACGAGTTCCAGGAGGTAAGGAAGTTCTTGCAGGATCTGAAAGAGGAAATACTCATCATAAAAAAGAATCAAATGATAATGTTAAAGATGAAGGCTGTGATACAGGAAATCAAACTTCCCTTGAAAATATTAAAAGCAGATTAGATCATACAGAAGATTGAATTTTAGAAGCAGAAAATAGAACCTCTGATCTAGAAAACCTAGAGAGGTACTCAAATATCCAGACTCAAGAAATAAAAAGGACCTCACATGAAATCAATCCAAGAAAATCTTCTCCAAGGCACATCATAGCCAGATTGACCAAAACCAGAAACAGAGACAAGACACTAAATTTGGCAAGAGAGAAACGTCAAGTTACTTTCAGAGAGTATCCCATCAGGCTAACTAACATTGGACATCTCCTCGGAAACAATACAAGCAAGGAAAAAATGGGAAAATATATTAAAAGTGTTCAGTGAAAAGCAATTTCAACCAAGAGTACTGTACCCTGCAAGATTATCCTTCATATGGAAAGAAAAGACAAAAACATTCTCAGATAAACAAAACCTGAAAAAAAATCTACCAATACCAGACCAGCTCTCCAAGAACTGCTGAAGGGAGTGCTAACCAGGAAAAGTCAAGTCGAACACACAGAAATAAGAGTATGAAAAATAACCAAGAAAATGGCCAGTCTAATGATAGGGACAAGTCCAGAATTGAATGTTAACTTCCAGAGTTTAAATATAAAGATCAGACCACAGTAACATTGTAAATTCAATAGAAGAGAAATTATAGGAGACTGAACTGGTGAAATATAATTTTTTGACTTTAGACTAAAACGTTACTGCTTTTCTTCTATGCTTTGTTTTCTAGATTTAATTAATTTTTTTTGTTTTGTTTTCTCTTGAACTGTTGATAGGTTCATCTATCTACTGTTTCAACTGAATCCTAAACTTTTTCCTGGCTTTAAGTCTTAAGCAAATTTATCTTAACATTTCTTTATCTTGATCTATTAAAACTAAATCTCTTTGTCTTGAAATGAAAAAAAATGCATCAAACAATACCTATTTAATAACTGCAGTAAGCTATATAGTCCCAGCTAGGTGCTACTTTACTCACTGAGGTTTACACCTAAAGTCAGACATGTGTTCATAGATATGTATATATCAGCTGTGCTTGCTACTGAAAGTTTTTAAATTAATTAAAATCTTTTATGAAGCAATAGAATGTGAAAAAAAAAAAAAAGGCATGGAAAACAACTGTAGATACCAGAGACAGTGTGGGAAGAGGGGGGGTAAAGGCAGAGGTGAGAGACAGGGAATCAAAGGGGGGAGCAAAATATATAAGAAACAAGAAATGGAAATTTATTTGTTGATGATAACATGTATGGTAATGTCCTTGACTGAGCCAATATACAGTGTATTCTGGATGGAAAAATCTAATTTTGGGGACCAGCAGTTGGAGTAATGGCTATGTTGCTGGACTCCCATGTAGTCAACCGTGGTTTGAGTCTTGGACCTGGTAGCTTAAACTCACACAGGGTGCATGTGCGTGTGAGCCCAAGATCCCAAGGGGAGAATGGAGGAGAAAGGATTGTGGCGTGGCCATCCCCCCTGGAGGGTGGTTTCTTGCTTTCTTCCTCTCTCTCTGTCTTTCTGATGAGTGCATGTGTCCTATAGCAAAAACCTCTCCAAAAAAAAAAATCTCATTTTGTATACTGTATTGATGTACACTGAATGAAAGTAAATATTTTTAATTTATCAAAAAAAGAATTATAACATATTAAAAAAAAAAAACAAAACTCTGACCTAGAAAAATTCTCCAAAAATCTGAGAAAATAGCCAAAAAAAAAGAAAATAATATACAAGTAATACCAGATACCTTTACCATAGGGCAGGCGCTACCACATCCAATACCAGATACCTTTAAAAACCCAAACATCAGGATAATAAATATCCCAGAAGGTGAAGAAACTAATAAGGGTATTGATAATATATTCCATGAAATCCTGGAAGAAAACTTTCCAAACCTAGAGAGGCATTCAAATATCCAGACCCAAGAAATATGAAGGACTCAAAGTGTGGTTGACTACATGAGAGTCCAGCAACATTGCCATTATGACAACTGCTGGTCCCTCTCCTGGCTTTTTTTTTTTTTTTTTAATTGTAGAGATTTTTGCTATAGGGCGGGTGTGCTCACCAGAAAGACAGAGAGAGACAGAAAGACAGAAAGCAAGAAATCACCCCCCAGGGGGGATGACCATGCCACAATCCCTTCTCCATTCTCCTCTTGGGATCTTAGGCACGCATGCATATGTGCACTGGTATGAGTTTAAGCCATTGGGTCCAGGACTTGAACTGTGGTTGACTACATGGGAGTCCAGCAACATAGCTGTTATGCCAACTGCTAGTCCCTCTCCTGGCTTTAAGTCTTAAGCGAATTTCTCTTAACATTTTTAATTTTGATCTACTAAAACAAACTTTTTGGGAGAGAGGTGTTTTGTTTGTTTGTTTGTTTGTTTTTGTATAGGGCCCGTGCGCTCGCCAGACAAAGAGAGACAGAGAGACAGAAAGTGAGAAATTACCCCCCATGGGGGATGGCCACGCTGCAATCCCTTCTCCTCTATTCTCCTCTCGGGATCTTGGGCACACATGCACATGCACCTGGCGTGAGTTTAAGCCACTGGGTCTGGGACTCCAACCGTGGTCGACTACGTGGGAGTCCAGCGACATAGCCATTACGCTAACTGCTGGTCCCAACTCAAACTTTTTCTTGAAATCAGAAAAATGCATTGCAAAAATAGCTATTTAATGACAGCAGTGAGCTATAGAGCCCCAGCTAGATGCTACTTTATAGTTTGTTCATTCTACTCACTGAGGTTTATGCTTAAAGTCAGACACTGACTTTAAGTGTTTATGAATATGTGTATATCAGCTGCTCTTGCTATTAAACTATTTAGATTAATTAAAATCTTTAGTAAATCAATAAAATGTAAAATAATAATAATAATAAAAGCTATGGAAAGCAACTGTAGATACCAGAGACAGTGTATCTAAGGGTGGGAAATGGCAGAGGTGAGAGACAGGGAATCAAGGGTGGGAGAAGCTAAATATATAAGAAATAAGAAATGGAAAATTATTTGTTTATGATAACACATATGGTAACATCCTTGATTGGGTCAATATAAAGTGTATTCTGAATGGAAAATCTCACTTTGTATACTATTACGATGTACAGAGAATGAATGTAAATAAATAAATTTTTAAAAAAGACTATTTCTCTCTCTCTTCTCTCTCTTTTTAGTTTCCCATAGGGCACATGTGCTCACCAGAGAGAGACAGAAAGAAAAAATGGGAAATCACTCCCTAGGGGGTATTGCAGAAACGGGTCCCTGAGAAACCACATGCCACTCAGAGATAAGGAGAACTCAGATTTTTTATGCCGGTGGACCCAGAAAAGTTTTACACTCCAAAATCTGGGCTCTGACTTTGGGAGAAATAGAAGGTTATATAGATTCCCGGTTTGGAGGAGGTAAGTACATGGGTCTGGGGTGATGGGTGTTACAGGTGAAGAAACACTGCAAAAATAGTTACAAATGGGTTGTTTGCAAAAATCCCTTCTTTTAAAAAGCTCATCTTGGAACCCTTCTCTAGGTTAAGAGCCACATCCTAGGAGACCAGTATTCTGCTGAGGCAGGCAATTTACAG
>NW_006205376.1:631043-655447 GCF_000334495.1 Tupaia belangeri chinensis | reverse complement strand
CAGGTGGCACGGTGGTTAAGGGCACTGGACTCCCACATGGCCAACTACAGTTTGAGTCCCAAATCTGGGCAACTTACTTTTTCACTTTCTCTCTCTCCCTGTATGGTCAAATCAGGAAATAGATTAATTAATGGATAAAGTTAAATAAAATAATTCTTTAAAAAATAAAAGAAGTAGAACAACGGGGGGTATGTGAACAGAATCCTATTTACAAGCAGCTTATTAAAGTAGAGTAGTGTCAAAAAAATAAATTAATAAAAAAAAAAAAGTAGAGTAGTGTCTAGTTAGATAGCAAGCAGGATCCACACCAAGGGGATGGCCACATGGCAATCCCCTCTTTATTCTCCTCTTGGGATTTTGGGCAAGCACACACACACACCCCTGGTATGATTTTCAAACCTGGGTCTGGGATTCAAACTACGGAGTTGGTGATGGATTCAGTTGCTTTTACCCCCATGCCTCCTGCTGGGCCTTGATTTCTCTATACCTTAACTCCTATCACAAATTACAGATCCTCTCTCCATGTTCCCTGACATTCAAAAACAACGGCTCTCTTAAAAAAAAAAAAGATTTATTTATTTAATTATAATATCATAAACTTTTCTAAAACATGTTTTATAAGCTTAGGAATGAATGAACCTTATGACTAAGTATTATGTCTTGAAAGAGATAACATTTAAGAGATCATTGTACATCACCACAGTTTGTAAAATGAACTTGCAGCATTAATACACTGCACACCAGTTCAGTTCAAGATATGATCATACATGTTATCCTGAACAGACACTCCTACATTTCTGTGTTCCTTAAATGTAAGATTTTTTTTAAAAATGTGATATAGTAATACTTTTTTTTTTTTTTTAAGTTTTTTGTCATAGAGCATACGTGGTTATACTAGAAACAGAAAGGGAAAAAGAGAAATCACCCCCCAGGGTGGATAGCCACACTGCAATCCCTTATCCTCCAGACTCCTCTTAGGATTTTGGGAACATACCCACATGTATCCAGCATGATTGTCAAGCTACCTGATCTGGAGATCTGGAACTCAAACCACACAATTGGCCACATGAGATGGAACTCCTTTTTTTTTTTTTTTTTGAGAAGATTTTGCTATTGGTACGTGCACTCGCTAGAGAGACAGAGAAAGACAGAGAGACAGGAATCAAGGATGGAAAAAAAACACAAAATATACAAGACATAAGAAATGAGAAATTGTTTGTTGATAACATGTATGTGGATGTGCTTAATTGAGCCAACAGACAGTGTATTTTGGATGAAAAATTCATTTTGTATTCTGTAATGATATATAGATATTAATGTTAAAAAAAGAAAAATAAATTAATAAATAAAAAAAGAAAACTGGGTATTCACATATCCCCCCCAAAAAAATATATATAGCACTCTATATAGTTTAAAATGTTAACATTTTTCTTAAAGTAATCAAGTGTAGGGTTTTTTTGGTTTTGTTTTTAGATTTTTGCCATAAGATATGTGCACTTGCCAAAGAGAAACAGAGAGAAAGTGAGAAGTCATCCCCCACCCTAGAGGGGTGGCAATCCCTTCTCCTTCATTTTCCTCTTGGGATTTTTCATGTACATGGGCCTCGAGTGATTTTCAGGCTGTTGGGTCCAGGACTCCAACTGCAGAATTGCCACATGGGACCCAGCACCTAACCACCATGCCACCTACTGACTCAATCATATCTGTTTTAAATAAAGAGGTGAACATATGAGATTAATATTATTTGCTATATATTTTAAAAGTTTAGTGTTTTGCATTAGTTTCTGGAGTCCTCAGTTTCAGTTTGTTATAATTTTTCTTAATTTTAACAACATGCTTTAATATCTCTTAAAGTGCAGATCTGCTGGCAATAAATACATTTTCTACTTATCTAAGAATAAAAAAAAAGAAAAAGAAAAAAGAAAACGGGAAATCACCCCCCGGGGGGGGGTGGTCATGCCGCAATCCCTTCTCCTCAGTTCTCCTCTCAGGATCTTGGGCACACATGCACATGCGCCCGGTGTGAGTTATAAGCTACTGGGTCCGGGCCACGAACTATGGTCGACTACATGGAAGTCCAGCGACATAGCCATTACACTAACTGCTGGTCCCAAGATGGAACTCCTTAACCTATATACCAACTGCTGGTACAAGTAACACCTAGTTATTAACATTACAAATAAAATGTAATGGCAGAGCTAGTGTTGCAGAAACAGGCCGCCAAACACCAGTCATAGAGTAGAACCCAGGCTTATTACACTGGCAGACCCAGAGAAGTTGACTCCAAAGTCTGGGCCCCAACTTAGGGAGCAGTAGAAGGTTACATAGGTTGCTGGTTTGGAGGAGGGCAGATACATGGGTCTGGGGTGACAGGTGTTGCAAGGGAGAAAATATTGCAAAGTGCTAATCTAGTTCTTTGCAAAATTGCCCATTTTAACATTGTTCATCTTGGAAGGCTTCTCTAGGCTGAAAGCCACATCCTATGGAAACCAATCATCTGCTGATATAGGTGATTTACAGAAGCAGAACAGTAGTTATAAGGAGCAGAATCCTGTTTACAAGCAGCTTAAAAAAGTGAAGCAGTGTCGGGAATCAGCAGTTAGCGTAATGACTATGTCGCTTGACTCCCACGTAGTCGACCGCGGTTTGTGTCCCGGACCCGGTGGCTTGAAACTCATGCCGGGCGCATGTGCGTGCGTGCCCAGGGTCCCAAGAGGAGAATGGAGGAGAAGGGATTGCGGCGTGACCATCCCCCCTGGGGGGTGATTTCTCGCTTTCTGTCTCTATGTCTCTCTCTGTCTGGCGAGTGCACGCGCCCTATAGTGAAAATCTCCCCCCCCCCCAAAAAAAAAGTGAAGAAATGTCTAGTTAGATAGCAAGTAGGATTTATATCACTAGACACAAATGTGATTTTTTTCTTTGGAGAGATTTTTGTTATAGGGCATGTGCACTCATCAGAGAGACAGAGAGGAAATGTTGCAGAAACAGACCACTGAGAAACTGAACACCACTCAGAGAGTAGGAGAACTCAAGTTTATTACACTGGCGGACCCAGAGGAGTTTAGACTCCAAAATCTGGGTCCCGATTAGGGGAGGCATAAGAGGTTACATAGCCTTTTGGGTTGGAAGAGGGGGTAGGTACAAGGGCCTGGGGTTATGGGTGTTGCATGGGAGGAAATGTCACAAGAAAATTACAGACTTGTTGTTTTGCACAAATTGTTCAGAATGTCTCACTTTGGGACTCATAGATGAGTCCCATCTTGGACTCTTCTCTAGGCAGAAAGCCACATCCCAAGACATTGGCATTTTGCAAACACTGGCAATTTATAGAAGCTAAACAGCGGCTAGGAGGGGCACAGAGCCAGAATCTTGTTTTACAAACAATGAAGTAGTGTCTAGTTAGATAACGAAGCACCCTCCATATCAACAGAAAGCAAGAAATCACCCTCCAGGGGCAATGGTCATGCCTCAATCTCTTCTCCTCCAGTCTCCTCTTGGAATTTTGGGCATGCATGCACACGTGCCCGGCATGTTTCAAACCTCCAGGTCCACAACTTGAACCATGGTCGATCATGTGGGAATCCAGCCACATAACCTTTATGCCATCTACTGGTTGCACAAATGTGATTTTTAAAGTGAACATAACTAATATTTCAAGATTAGCTATATTCACTCTAATACAATATGAGAATTCTGTGAATCTTTTTTTTTTTTAAAGAGATTTTTGCCTTAGGGCGTGTGTGCTCTTCAGAGACTGGGACAGAGACAGACAGTGAGAGGGAAAGTGAGAAATCATCCGCCAGAGGGGATGGCCTCACTGCAGTCCTTCCTCTGTTCTCCTCCTATGATCTTGGCTATATATGCTCAAGTACTGGGCATGATTTTCAAGCCATCAGGTCTGGGAATCACAGTGGGCCATGTGAGAGTCCAGCGACATGACAGCCACACGACAGCTACACCATCTGCTGGCCTGCTATCTAACTACTTTTAAAAGCTACTTGCAAAAGCAAACAGGAAGTATTTACTATCTAACTGACCACTGTTCCATTTTTATAAATTGTTTGCCTCAACAGATTGCTGTCTTTATAGAACTAGGGACCAAGCTGCTTTGCAACTGTTTTGCTATTTTCTGGTTTCTTTTGTCTGCAACACCTTGAACCCTGACTATAGAACCCCTATAACTTCTCCAAGTCTGCTCAGACTTCATGAGTATGAGCTGCTCTGAGTCCACTACTATAATAAACTTGAGTTCTCTAACTCTCTGAGTGTTGCTTGGTTTCTCAGCGGTCTGCTTTCTGCAACACTTACATACAAAGGGAGCGGTAGATATAACTAAGGTTACCAATCAAGTGACCTTAAAATAGGGAGATTATCTTGTATTATGTGGGTGGGCATGAACCTTTAAACGCAGAGAGAAATTCAGGAGAAGTCAGTAGGATGTGGCAAAGGGAGAAGTCTGAGAGGTTGAAAGCACGAGATGGGCTTGACCCACTGTTGCTGGCTTGGACTTGGAAGGGGCCTCATGGAAGCTTGAGAAGGTAATCAATTCGGCCAACAACCTGAATGAGCTTGGACACGTATCCCTCCCCAGAACCCCTCCTTCAGAAGAGGGCAGCTCAAGGACTCTTTGATTCAGACTTGTACATGACTAATCAGAGAAACCTGCTGAGCTTCACTGTGCCCAGACTTCCTATCCACAAAAGTGAGATAATAAGTCCGTGTTGTTTAAGCAGTTATGTTTGTGGTAATTTGTTTTGGCAGCAATAAATAACTAATATAAGGAACTCCGAGTCACAACCCCAACCCAAAGGAATGTTCAAGGAACAAAATGGAAGGAAACTAGATACTTAGCTTAGACCAGCTGGGCTATTACTAAGAGAAGGACATATCTTTTTTTCAAGTTGATTAAAGATTGGGCTATGAAAGAGACATTTAATGTGAAGTGTGGAAAGGACAAAGTCTTGAAAAACTACCATATTTAATGACAAGGGAGAAGGATAAGTTTTTGTTGCTGTTGTTAAAGAGTTATTTTACTTTCACTTATTACTATTATCATTTTTAATTTTCTAAGAGAGATTTTTGCCAGAGAGAGCTAGAGAGACAGAAAGCAAGAAATCAACCTCTAGGGGAGATGGGCATGCCACAATCCCTACTCCTCCCTTCTTCTCGGGATTTTGGGCATGCATGCACACAGTGCCCAGTGTGAGTTATAAACTGTTGGTTCTGGGACTTGAGCCATGGTCAACTACATGGGCATCCAGCAACATAACTATTATGCCATCTGCTGGTCCGCTATTCATTATTACTTTTAATTTGACCAGGCAGAGAGAGAGAGGGTAAGTGAGAAAACAAGCCACCAGGTCTGGAACTCAAACCACTGTCAGCCATGTGGAATCCAGCGCCTCAACCACCATACCACTTGCCAGTCCAAGGAGAGTCAGTCTTAAAGTGACAAGGGAACAACCAGAGAGAACAAAAACTGGGAGTGTGACAGTCTGTATCTCATGGAACAACAAAAGTTCAGAGAAAAGTAAAAAATGGCAGAAAAGTACGTCATAAGGATGTGGTGTGTGCAGTTTAAGCTAAAATAAACTCAGAAGCTCAGTGTAACACCTGGGACCAGAAAGTTCCAGGCAATAGCCCTTGATGATTAGCTAAAATGTAACATAAAAACAGGATGCCAGTGTGTACTCTGAACAAGGTGTTTGCTTTGAACACGCTAACATTCCCATGCGGGATTTGTGCTTAAATACCCTGTAAAACTATGGGTCGGGGCTGTCGTCTTAAACTCTTCTTCGTTGTGGTGTAGGACAGCAGTCACTGGCCAGGAACAAAGACTCCTAAAAGTCCAATTTGGTGGTCTTGCTTACTGGTTAATATCTTGCACAATATTTGGAGGCCCCAGCAAAATTCAAGGCATCCAGTCCAAACTAGGGCCTTGGCCCGGGCTGATCACTGGCTCCTGTAGGAGTCTCAGAGGGGAACTCCTGACTTTATTAGGGCCCTGGGAATCCTGTCCAGACCCTCTGGCCAGTACTCAGGGCCACTGCCATTCTCCCGGACCCTGAGGAGTTTGGAAGTCTGAAGCCCTGAAACTGCACCCTCTGCTGAGTGGATTCAACCCCCTTCTTTTTCTCTCTTCGTTATTCTTGGGACCAGGATTTGTTCACAACCTGTCATCCCCTCTGTCCCTGGAAGCTAGGGGCACTGTTCTTGGAACCAGTTTCTCAGGCTGTACTGTATCAAGAGGTCCTTAGGGTTCTTGTCCTCCATTGGCTCTGCCATCTTGGTGGATCCTGTTTCCTCTGTCAGCACCAGATTTATGTTGATTTTCTGATCAGATTCTTTTTGGATGATCTCAGGATGGACATTCTTGTCCACTTTCTGTTTCATCGGCTGGTTGTAACTGCTAAGTCTGTTTAAAACTTCGGCCAGTATCAGGAGGAATTTGCCCAAGCTCCTGTGTGACTCCTTCTATTGTCACTCTCCTCTTAGGTACCCCACCACCCCGCCCCATTGCCCTTTGACTGGAATTTCTTCTCCCCTGCCGCTCTGTCCCTGTTACAAGGATTTTTCTGATGCTCTTCTATTCTGGAAAACTCTCAAATTCCTGATACAAGAGACTTCCTCTGTAGGAGGGAGGGAAGGAAGGGAGCCTCTGTCACTGTAACGGGGTCTCATCTGTATTACTTCCCTCATTTTGGAGAGAGCTATCTGGGAAAATTTTGAGATTTGATCAGTTCAAGCACCAGTCTATTGCTTCCATTTGGTTTCATTTATTAACTGGATGACCTAGTATTTGTGAGTTTGACCAATAGAGACCACCCCTGGGGTTCTGGAATCTGAGTCTCTCCTCCTAGGGAAAGGCCTCTGAGAGATGTTCCTCAGCCCCAGGTTGAAGATCCTCTGGCCCTTGATGAACAATAGAAGCTAAATTTGAATTAGGAAATTCAGCCATTTGATTCTATTTAATTCTGCCCTGGGGCTCAGGAAACTGAGCCATCTGGTTCTATCTGGTTCTATTCTGGGAGCCCCAAACTGGTTGACTTGCAGGAAGCTGGATGCAGCACTACTCCCGAATCTGGCCCCATGCCATGACAGTGGAGGGTGATTCAGTTTGGTTCTTTATTGGGATTGTTTGTCTTGTAGTTCTCCTTGCCTTGTCCTGTTTTGTTAAGTTGTCCAGTCTTCTATTACATTGTAACAACACTTTCCTTCCAGCAGACATGGGCCAAGGACTCTTATCTCCCCAGACCCTCCTTGAATATTTCCTGAAAAATATCAAATTCTTCAATAAAAAGGGAGAGAGTATGGGGTTACAGTAAACCCCATTGAATTGGGAAAATGTTGTCAGTTAGACCAACCCACATTTGGCTGCCTGAAGAAACACTAGATCTGCCCACTGCCTACAGGGTCCAATGCATTGTCAATGGAAATCCCAGTCACCTGGATCAGATTCCATATATCCAAATTTGGACTGACCTTATACTACAGGATCTAAAATGACTGAATGGCCATGGAAAAAGGCCTCCATTCAAGGTCTGCTTGGTTCATCTGGCAAAAAGCCAGGAAATCACTCTCCTCTCCAAACCTAAGGAGGATAAGTGCCCATGTATAGTTTTTCCTGAATTCCCTTGAAGAGCCATTTTTGTCTAGTCCCCTCTCTTATCCCCTGGCTTCAGCTCCACCACCAAATTGGAAGCCCCTTCTTACCCTGCCACACATGTGGAGTGGAGCCCGCTATCAGTCACCAGACTCCACTGTGCAAAGAGACACACTACAATCCACCTCCCCAGGGGTGGAGCAGCTACCATGCTGCTCCCCCAACAAGGGTCCCTCATGCTACCCCTCTGGCAGGCCCCTATGGGACCCACCACTGACCTCCCCTTTATGATCTATGTTCTCTTCTTGACCAGTGACCTGTATAATCAGAAAAATTAAAATCTATCCTTCTTGCAGAATCCTTAGGGATTCATCTCTCTTTTGGAATCTACCTTTTTTAGACGACTGCCAGCAATTCCTCTGGACCTTATTCACATTTGCAGAAAGAGAGTGGATCAGGGTGGAATCATAGAAGCTTGTCCTGGGTCCAGATGGGCAGCCAGCAACTGACCTGTCCCGCCTTGAGAGAGTTTTTCCCCTCACTTGGCCCTCATGGGAAGCCAATTCAGACCAAGGTAAGGAGGCTCTTGATAAGTATTGCCAGACTCTGTTAAGAGGGATTAGAACAGCAGCATGGAAATCCACCTACCTGCATAGGTAAGCAAAACTGTGCAGGGTCCAAACGAGTCTCCCATTGCCTTCCTAGAGAGACTCTGAGGCCCACTGGCACTACACCCCCCATAGACCCAGAGACCCCAGAGAACAGGCAGGCAGTGAACTTCGCATTCGTGACCCAGTTGGCCCCAGACTATAGGAAAAAGTTATAGAAGTTAGAGGGGTTTGAGGGAAAAGTGCTGTCTGAACTCATGGAAGTAGCTCAGAAAGTCTTCAGTAATCAAGAGGATGGCGAGACTGTCCAGATCTGGAGGATTGCCAGGGTTCTGGTGGCAACCATGAGAAAATACAGGGAGACCCACCGGGGAAGCACCCACTCAGGACAAGGAAACCTAGAGAATCATTGGGAGAGAAAGTATGACATCCTGGTTTGGGAAGAAATCAATGCACCTATTGTAAATAAGGGGGTCACTGTAAAAATAAATGCCCAAAGAGACAAAAGTCAGCCCCCATTTTGGTGGAGGAGACTGACTGCCAGAGCCAGGACTCCAAGCAATATAGCCTCTGTAAGCCCATGGTGACCCTACAAGTTGAAGGAAAATCTGTTGATTTTCTTGTTGACATGGGGTCCACTTAGTCTATATTGAAAGTGGCTGAGGGGCCACTAACAAAATTAAAGACCCCAATTCAGAGGGCCACAGGAAAAATAAAAGAATGTCTATGGACCCAAGGACAAATAACTAACTTGGGATCTGCCACAGTCACTCACCACTTCCTGGTCGTGCTGGATTGCCCCTACCCCCTTCTGGGCAGAGACCTTCTGAGCAAATTGAGGGTTACCATCAACTTCCAAGGGGTAAGATGCAGAAGTCTTCTTTCCTGAAAATGCCAGCTGAATTCTAGTAACTATTTCCCTCAGAGAAGAATACCTTCTCCAACTGAGGTCCTTGAAGCTACCTCAAAGGAGCCCAATCTCTTTTTATTAAAGAGTCTGCAAGCAGAAATCCCAAATGTTTGGGCAGAGAGTAACTCTTCAAGTTTGGCAAAGCACCAACTGCCAATTATGGTGCAGATCTCTAGCCAGGCAACCCGTGTCTGCCTCCAGCGATGCGCCATAAACTAGGAGGCAAGGGTTGGCATTGTAAAAAACATCAAGAGACTAAGAGACACAGGGATATTGGTCCCCTCTGGTCTCCGTGGAATACTCTACTCCTGCTCATATGGAAGCTGGGGACCAATGACTACTGACTAGTTCAAGACCTATGTGAGGTCAACAAGAGGACGGAGACCATACACCCCACAGTACCAAACTCATATACCCTCCTCAGTACACTGCCACCAACCTGTCAGATGCACACTGTGCTAGATTTAAAGGATGCTTTCTTCTTCTCGCTGCCCCTTTCGCCCCTGAGTCAGTCCATCTTTGCCTCTGAATTGGCAGTCCTGGAGACAGGGGCAACAGGCTAGTTGATGTGGACCAGGCTTCCCCAGGGCTTCAGGAATTCCCCCACCTTCTTTGATGAAGCCTTGGGTCAGGACTTGACCCCCTTTAGGCAGAAGCACCCAGAAGCAACTCTGCTCCAGTATGTAGATGACCACCTCTGGCAGTCTAAACAAGGGACCAGTGCATCCAGGCCACATGGTCTGTGCTGCAGACTCTGGCAAATCATGAGTATCGGGTCTCAGCCAAGAAGGTGCAACTCTGCACCTTTCAGGCTTAATATCTGGGCTACAACTTGGAAGGAGGTAAGCAGACTCTCTCTTCAGGCCGCATCCAAGCCATTTTGAATATTCCCACTCCAAGTGCAGAACAGGTGTGAGAGTTCCTTGGCACAGTGGGGTACTGCCACCTCTAGATCCTGGGCTTTGCCAAGATAGTCAGATCTTTTTATGCTGCAGCAGGGGGGAAAGGACCCAGACTTGAGGTGGACAGAGGTAGAGGAACAAGCCTTTCAGGCCCTAAAGAGCGCTTTGGTAAGTCCCCTGGCTTTATGCCTTCCTGACATCTCAAAACTATTCCAACTGTATGTGACTGAGTCAAAGGGCAATGCAAAGGGGGTCCTGATGCAAACCCTGGGGCCATGGAAATGCCCCATGGCTTACTTATCCAAGAAGCTATACTTAGTGCTATCAGGGCGGCCAAATTGCCTGTGTGCTGTGGCAACAAATGCCATCCTCATTAAGAAAGCTTCAAAGCAGGACCAGCAGGTGGCATGGTGGCTAAGACACTGGACACTTCCACATGACCAACCACAGTTCAGGTCCCGGACCTGTGACTTGCTTTCTCACTCTCTCTCTCTCTTTGTCTCTCTCTGGTCAAATTAAAGTAAATGAATGAGTAAATAAGGTTAAATAAGTAATTCTTTAAAAAAAGATAAAAAGGGGCTGGCAGGTAGTTTGGTGGTTAGGGGCACTGGACTCACATGGCTGACCATAGTTCGAGTCCTAGACCTGGTGGCTTGCTTTCTCCCTTTCTTTCTCTCTTTCTCTCTCTCTCTTTGTGTCTCTCTCACACTCTGCTCCTCTCCAGTCAAATTAAAATAAATAAAGTTAAATAATTCTTAAAAAAAAAGGAAAACAAACAAAAAAAAAATAAAGAAAGCTTTAAAGCTAACTCTGGAATACGACTTACAAATGTTGCCCCTCGTTCAGTCCGTAGTCCACCAGAACCTTGGGTCTCAGATGCATGTATAATTCGGTACCAGCTACTCCTATTGAACCCTCCCCAGGTCACCTCCCTGAAGACTGCTGCCGTCTACCCCACCATCCTGCTGCCAGATGATGACCCACAACAACCTCTGCATGATTGTTCTGAGATCCTCACTTCACTGTCCAATCTCTGAGAGGACCTCCTGGACCAACCTCTGGATAACCCAGATGCAGTCCTCTACACTTATGGGAGCAGCTACATGGTAGATGGAATGAGGGACTTGGGGGCAGCAGTGGTCACCACTGACCAGGTGATCTGGGCCCAAGCATTGGGGCCTGGAGCTTTGACTCAGAAGGCAGAGCTAATAGCTCTCACCCTCGTCCTCCACTGGGGAAAAAGGAAGACCATTAATGTCTACACAAACACAGGTATGCCTTTGCCACCCTCCATGTGCACAGGGCTCTATACTAGGAACAATGATTGCTCACATTCAGGGGAGAACAGATCAAAAACATTCCTGAAATACTGGCATTGTTAGATGGGTGGTAGTCATGCACTGCTGTGAACACCAAACTGGTTCGAACCCCAAGGCTAAAGGGAATGCCTTTGCAGACAGGGTAGCCAAAGATGTTGCCTTAAAGCCAGTGGGGTCCTTGCAGACTTGCCCAGTGCTTCCCCCTCAAACCTTCGAACCTTCGCTGAGATGCCCAGATATTCTCAGGAAAAAAAGATTTGGGCCATGCCTTGGGTGCCACAGACCAGCCCAAGGGATGGAAACAACTGCCTCCCAGAGGTGTTAGGATGGCACCTCAGTTTATAGCTCCATCAGAGCACTTATCTAGGGGGAATGAAGATAATATAACTCCTCCAGAGAGAGAGACTGGGAACCAGCAGTTAGCGTAATGGCTATGTCGCTGGATTCCCATGTACTTGACCGTGGTTCGTGTCCCGGACCCGGTGGCTTAAAACTCACGTTGGGCGCGTGTGAGTGCGTGCCCAAGATCCCGAGAGGAGAATGGAGGAGAAGGGATTGGGGCGTGACCATCCCCCCTGGGGGGTGATTTCTTGCTTTTTGTCTCCATGTCTGTCTGGCGAGCACACGCACCCTATAGCGAAAACCTCTACAAATAAAAAAAAAAATAGAGAGAGAGAGAGAGAGAAACTATTACATTCCTGGGCTGGCGAAGATTGCCAAAGACATGGCAAGAAGATGTTACATATGTGGCCAAGTGAAGTCTGGAAAATCAGCTCCCCCACATCATGGGACCAGGCTGCAAGGACAGAACTCTGGAGAGCACTGGGCAGTGGACTTCACTGAATTTCCTCACAGGTTGGCAGGATACCACTATCTGCTGGTATTTGTTGACACCTTTAGCGGATGGGCAGAGGCATACCCCACCAAGTCTGAGACAGCACAGGTAGTTGCTAAATTATTATCTGAAATTGTCCCACACTCCAGGTTACCAGTAACTCTGGGGTCTGACAATAGCCCAGCATTCACTGCCCATATTACTCAGTTATTGGCAAGATGTTTAAAAATCAATTGGAAACTTCACTGTGTCTGTCAACCTCAGAGTATAGAGAATGAACAGAACACTTAAGGAAACTTAACCAAGCTAAAGTTGGAGACTGGCAAACACTGGGTTAGTCTCCTTCCTTTTGCCCTTTGCGTGCACATTGTATCCCTTATGTGAGGGGTTGGCCCCCTTTGAAATAATGTTCAGAAGACTGCCTCATCTCATCCCCCAAATTGGTGATGAGCTGAAGGGGGATCTTTCTAACCATGCCCCTTTGAAGTCTCTACAGGCCCGTCAGTTCTTAACAAGGAAGATTCAACACTTTGTCCAGGAAGCTCACCAGCACCTGGGATCCTCTACCCAGTCGACACTCATTAGTAACCTCCAACCCAGGGACCTGGTATGAGTTTGGAAGCATGAGCCTGCCTCGTAGGAGACCCACTGGACGGTCCTTTTCCTGTCATCTTGACTATGCTGACTGCTGTCAAGATTGCCAGGAAGCAACACTGGATTCACTATACTCAGCCCCCACTGAGACGGACAAATGGCAGGTATAGCCCCCAGAAGATCCCCTAAAGAAATTATTATAGTGTGCTTGATCCTGAGTGCTACCCTATCGGTGGCAGCCAACAACCCCCACTTGATGGCCACAAGGACTACGCCTGGGAACTGACAAAGACTGTGGAGGATGAGACCCTAGTAAGGAATGTAACATCCGGCGGGCCCCAATTCCCTGTGGATCTTTGTCAACTATTGAGGCCCCAATTTAACAACCCCAAGGGCCCCACATGGGGTGTGGGACCTAGATATGGTTGTGGTACTCAAGGGCTGAAGAAGGGACTACAACAGGAGCAACTCTACTTCTGTCCTGGGGATGGCCCTTCCCACTGCAGGGGCCCAAGGACTTCAACTGTGCCTCTTGGGGCTGCGAGTCCTTTGCCTTGTGGAAGAAAGTTGAGAATATGTTAAGCATCTGTTGGGAAAAGCCTTCCTGTTGTTCTCAGAGGTCTTACAACCCCATCTGCATTACTGTTGTCTCCTGGCAAGCCCCTTACTGGACGTCAGGAAAGACATGTGGATTCTGCAAAAACACCTGGGGACTAGATCCAGGTGTATTCATCATCCAAAAGAGACCCACCCGATCCCTAGTAATCCTACTAGGACCCTGACTCTCGGGGTACTGGCACCTCCACCTGTGCAAGTGTGACCTATTGCATCACCCCCCCCCTCACCCCAAAAACCCCGTTCGCTTTGTCCCCTCCACTGGCCCTGCCTCATCTCATCCCCCAAATTGGTGATGAGCTGAAGGGGGATCTTTCTAACCATGCCCCTTTGAAGTCTCTACAGGCCCGTCAGTTCTTAACAAGGAAGATTCAACACTTTGTCCAGGAAGCTCACCAGCACCTGGGATCCTCTACCCAGTCGACACTCATTAGTAACCTCCAACCCAGGGACCTGGTATGAGTTTGGAAGCATGAGCCTGCCTCGTAGGAGACCCACTGGACGGTCCTTTTCCTGTCATCTTGACTATGCTGACTGCTGTCAAGATTGCCAGGAAGCAACACTGGATTCACTATACTCAGCCCCCACTGAGACGGACAAATGGCAGGTATAGCCCCCAGAAGATCCCCTAAAGAAATTATTATAGTGTGCTTGATCCTGAGTGCTACCCTATCGGTGGCAGCCAACAACCCCCACTTGATGGCCACAAGGACTACGCCTGGGAACTGACAAAGACTGTGGAGGATGAGACCCTAGTAAGGAATGTAACATCCGGCGGGCCCCAATTCCCTGTGGATCTTTGTCAACTATTGAGGCCCCAATTTAACAACCCCAAGGGCCCCACATGGGGTGTGGGACCTAGATATGGTTGTGGTACTCAAGGGCTGAAGAAGGGACTACAACAGGAGCAACTCTACTTCTGTCCTGGGGATGGCCCTTCCCACTGCAGGGGCCCAAGGACTTCAACTGTGCCTCTTGGGGCTGCGAGTCCTTTGCCTTGTGGAAGAAAGTTGAGAATATGTTAAGCATCTGTTGGGAAAAGCCTTCCTGTTGTTCTCAGAGGTCTTACAACCCCATCTGCATTACTGTTGTCTCCTGGCAAGCCCCTTACTGGACGTCAGGAAAGACATGTGGATTCCGCAAAAACACCTGGGGACTAGATCCAGGTGTATTCATCATCCAAAAGAGACCCACCCGATCCCTAGTAATCCTACTAGGACCCTGACTCTCGGGGTACTGGCACCTCCACCTGTGCAAGTGTGACCTATTGCATCACCCCCCCCTCACCCCAAACACCCCGTTAGCTTTGTCCCCTCCACTGGCATGAGCCTCCTCCTCCTTAAGAGACCCTAACCCCCTCCTGGTAAACTTAGATGCAGTTTTTGGTACTTAAATCAGACACAGCCAATACCACTCGAGACTGCTGGCTGTGCCCCAACCCAGAGACCCATATCACACTGGAATAGGGGTAAATGCTGCTATTGGCAAAAATGATTTTGAGGTTCAAAACCTCTCAACCTCAACCAAATGTAACTGAAGGAAAAACTCCCCGATTGACCCTAGGAAACCTACATGGGAGCAGAGCCTGCTTTAAATCCAAGAATTATAGCTTATCCCCCCCCCCCCAATTAGAGCTTATCCCCCCCCCCCCATTCTAAGTCCTGCGCTGCGGTACTTACCTTTAGCTCAGTGGATGCATCCTGCTTCCTGGTGGCTCCTCAGGGAACCTGGTTTGCTTGTACAAATGGTATCACCCCTTGCATAAATTGTAGCCTGTTAGAAAGCCCTGGCTACCCCCTCATCTCTGTAAGCTAACTCATACTCTTCCTCAGGTCTATTACTACTCGGGGGAGAGGGATCGAGAACACCCAGGTATCCGTAGATGGAAGAAACCCTGTCTTAGTTCCTGTCTTGCTGGGTCTTGGCATCTTGAGCTCAGTGGCCCTGGGGACTTCCGCCCTGTTACAAAGGGATACAAATATAAAAGTTCTATTAGTCCAAGTAGAGAAGGAGCTACAAGACCTAGAGCAGAACATGGGGAGGCTAGAATAATCCCTAGGTTCCTTGGCTGAAATGGTCTTACGAAATAGGAGAGACTTAGGGAACCAGCAGTTAGCGTAATGGCTGTCGCTGGACTCCCACGTAGTCGACCGCGGTTTGCATCCCGGACCCGGTGGCTTAAAACTCACGCCGGGCGCGTGTGCGTGCATGACCCCAAGATCCCGGGAGGAGAATGGAGGAGAAGGGATTGCGGTGTGGCCCTCTCCCCTGGGGGGTGATTTCTCATTTTCTGTCTCTCTATCTCTCTCTGTCTGTCTGGCGAGCGCACGCACCCTATAGCAAAAACCTCTCAAAAAAAAAAAAAAAAAAAAAAGATGATGATCATGAGGACCCACTATCACCACCTCCTGGTCAACGAACTTGATTCAAGGATTTGAATTGCATTAAAAGCCAGTGTGGAATGTGACAGTCTGGATCTCATAGAACAAAAAACGTTCAGAAAAAAAAAAGAGAGAAGTAGGTCGTAAGGATGTGGTGTGTGCCGCTGAAGCTGAAATAAACCCAGCTCAGTGTAACACCTCGGCTGTAAAGTCCCAGGCGTAGCCCTTGCTGATTAGCTAAAATGTAACATAAAAACAGGATGCCAGTGTGTACTCTGAACAAGGTATTTGCTTTGAACATGCTAAGTTCCCCTGTGGGTTTTGTGCTTAAATACCCTGTAAAACTATCAGTCGGGGCTGTAGTCCACGTAGTTGTGGTGTAGGATGGCAGTCCCTGGCCAGGAACAAAGGCTCCTAAAATTCCATTTTGATGGTCTCGCTTACCAGCTAATATCTCACGCTGCAACAGGAGAATGATATCACAAAGAGCAAAGAATGATCACCAAAGGTGAGGAGTGAGAACAGTCCACGTGGGTAAAAATTGTTCGGTTCTGTTAAGGAAAATACCTTTCAAAAATTTTTTTTAAAGAATTATTTTAACTTTATTTATTTATTTATTTTAATTTGACCAGAGAGGGACAGAGTGAGAGTGAGAGAGAGAAAGCAAGCTGTCAGGTCTGGGACTTAAACTGTGGTCAGCTATGTGGGAGTCCAGAGTCCTTAATCACTATGCCACCTACTGGCCCCAAATACCCTTTGAATTTGACAAGAAGAAAATAGAGACCTGAGCCTAGAAATACAACTGACCCAAAAATAAATAAATAAATAAAATAAAATAAAAATAAAACAATTCTGAAGAAAAACAAAGCTGAAGAACTTTCACAGCCTGAGTTCAATACTTACCATATAGTAATAAAGAAGTATTGTTTGCTCTAAGGATAAACAACCAGCTCTCTCAAATCCTTATGTTCCTCAATACTTTTCTCCATGCTAACATCTAATCACAAATTAATAAAAATACATAGAAAGATTTTAGGTACTTTTTAAAAAATTTTGCCAGAGGGCACATGCTCTTGTCAGAGTAAGACAGAGAGACAGAGAAAGAGGGAGAGGGAGAAGTGAAAGAGCTCTCCCATGGGGAATGGTCACATCACAATCCCTTCTCCTCCATCTCTTCCTCTTGGGATTTTGCACTTGCACACACATGCACCTGGTGTATTTCTCAAGCCACTGGGTAAGGCACTCAAATCTTGTATTTGGCCATGTGGAATCCAGCCAACCACCAGGCCACTGACTGGCCCCAGTCACTGTTTTATTAAATAGAATGTGGCACTCACGTCTCTAAGTCTTGTTTCATTCAACGAGTCATAGTGATTTGGCTAAGTCAGAGTATTAACTGTATGTCATTTTAAATAATTACTTAAAATTTGGGGGCAGATGGTGGTGCAATGGTAATTCAGTTGGGTCCACATAGGAAGGTTCTAGGTTCATGTCCCAGGGCTACTCTGCACACTGGGGTGTAACAACACCAGCATCTGTGAGCTAAGTAAGCCGAGGCTGAGGTTGGCTGGATCATGGTATGATGATCCTGTTGTGGGTGCCTCCTCTGTCTCTTGCCCTCCCCCTCTTATGGAAGAAGTAAATAAATACAATTTTTAAAACTTTAAAAACATGACTTAAAATTCATGATTATCCTATTGAAACTCACTTTGTTTCAAGTTTTGCCACTGTAAATAACCCATAAGTATTGGAAAGATTTCAGGACTGCGGTTATTGATGTGAACTGTAATTTGAACAAAACAAGTATTGCCAGATCACTTCCTTTTAAGACTGTAACCATTTTTATTAACACCCAGAAAGGTATCCTTTCCTTGTCATTGTTGATGAGTTTTAACTTCTCCATCTACGCAATGTGGTCTCATTGTTGTGTTTATTTGAACAAAGAGATCTTGTGAGTTGAGTGCCACCTGAAAAACAAACTCAAGGCCGGTGTGGAAAGTAAAGAAGAGAAAGTGTAAAAGGCAGCCACATAGCAATTCAAGCTCTAAGAGCTCTGACTCGAGGAGAGGAAAGTAAGAGGATACTTAGATTTCAACAATTCATTCTTGTTTTTTTTTTTCTTTTTGCCATAGAGCACGTGCACTTGCTGGAGAGAGATAGAGGGAAACAGAGGGAAAGAAAATGAAAAATCACCCCCGGGTGGGGAGGATCATCATCCCTTCTCCCCCATTTTCCTCCTGGGGTTTTGGGCATGCATGCATATACATCTGGTGTAATGTTCAAGCCACCAGGTCTGGTACTCAAACTACAGTCAGTAATCAGGGAGTCCAGCACCTTAACCACCACACTATCTGCCAGCCTCTCAATTTACTCTTTTTTTTTAAAGAAAATTATTCATTTATTTTATTTTATGTGATTACTTTTTAAGTTTGCTATAGGGAATGTGTGCTCATCAGAGAGAGACAGAGAGAGAAAGGGAAAGTGAGAAAGCAAGCCACCATATCCAGGACTTGAACTATGGTTGGCCAAGCGGGAATCTAGCACCCTAAACCATGCCACCTGCTGGCCTCACTTCAACTCATTCCTGTTTTTTTTGGAGAGGTTTTTGCTCTAGGGCGCATGTGCTTGCCAGAAAGACAGAGAGACAGAAAGCCAAAAATCACCCCCCAGGGGGGATGGCCATGCCACAATTCCTTCTCCACCATTCTCCTCTCAGGATCTTGGGCATACATGCACAGGCTCCCGGCATGAGTTTAAGCCGCTGGGTCCAGGACTTGAACCATGATTGACTACATGGGAGTCCAGCAACATAGCAATTACGCTAACTGCTGGTCCCTTCAATTTATTCTTTATTGAAACTATTCTTATGCTTAGATTGGTGAAGGGGGATAAATTCTACCATTGCAGAGAATTGTGTTTTTTTGGAGAGGTTGTACTATAGGGCGCGAGCGCTCGTCAGAAAGACAGAGAGACAGAGACAGAAAGCAAGAAGTCGCCCCCTAGGGGAGATGGCCATACTGCAATCCCTTTTCCTCAATTCTCCTCTCAGGATCTTGGGCATGCACACATACATGCCCGGTGTGAGTTTAAGGCACTGGGTCCAGGACTCAAACCATGGTAAACTACATGGGAGTCCAGTGACGTAGCCACTATGCCAACTGCTGGTCCTGATCATTGTTTTTTAAGACAGTGCTTCAGCCCTAATAGGTTAGGTCTACTCGTTCTCAGTGTGATTTCAGTGTAATGTGACAGACTGCAAAGAAATAACTAGACATAAAATGGAGTTTATTAAGCAAAAGATTATCTGCTGTTCTGCTTCTGTAAACTGCTTGCAAAAGCTTGCAGAGGCCTGCAAAAAGTGCCCCGTCGTACCCTTGCAGTTTCACAGTCCTTTCAGTAGTCTTCCCAGAAGTCCTGGAAGCTTTTCCTTCCCCTGCAAAATTCCTCTTAATGGGTACAACACCTACGACCTCCCACTCTTAGTCCTTCCCCTTTCCCTTTCCTTCTGGAAACTCCCCACTTGGTGGTGTGTAGACCCCTCCTCAGGTCTAGAAATCCCTTCTTGTGGTTTGATTATACCTAACCCCTGTCAGAATGGCAAAGATTAAAAATAAAAAAAGTGATAAAAATCTAAGGAAGATTTATGAACAGCCAAAAATCATATGAGGAAATGCTCAACATCCCTCATCATAAGGGAGATGCAGATGAAGACCACAACGATATACCACCTAACCCCTGTCAGAATGGCAAAGATTAAAAATATAAAAAGTGATAAGTGTTGGCGGGGATGTGATGAAAAGGGAACTCTCCTACACTGTTGGTGGGGATGTGAACTGGTTCAGCCACTGTGGAAAACAATATGGAGGTTCCTCAAAGATCTACAAATAGAACTACCATTTGATCCAGCAATCCCACTTCTGGGTATCTACCTGAAGGATAGGAGAACATTCAGTTGGAAAAAATGCTTGCACATCAATGTTTATTGCACCATTATTCACGATCGCCAAGACATGGAACCAACACAAATATCCACAAAAAGATGAATGGATTGAAAAAGTGTGGCACGTATACTCTATGGAATACTATTCAGCCATAAAAAGCAAGACCCCGGCATTTGATAGAAAGTGGTCAGATATGGAGGATCTATTGCTGAGTGAAGTAAGCCAAGATATGAAAGAAAGATATTGTATGTATCCACTGTATCTACTTAACATATACCAACTATCTGCACCCTATGGTAGAGATCGAAATATTGGAGGGCATAAAAGCAGTGAAAATAGTTAACAATGTTGTGACAGTGTGGTATGGGATGGGAGAAGAGAAGAGTGTAGAGAAAAATAGCAAGAGAACAAATAGAGAGACATGACATTAGTAGGACATAGATACTACCTTTGGTTAGGACATATATAGTATTTTCAACTGGATTGGTCTGAGAAGTATTTCATGTTGGGTAAAGTCTTTTTACAAGCAAAATGAGAAATAATGATTGACTGGTTAAAATAATAATTAGAATAATAATAATAATAATAATTGGGAAAAAAACAATGAAAAGATATTGAATGATGAAGTGGGGATTTTAATGTCTCTGTATTGACTGACATGCATGGCATTCCCTCTGGAAAAAAGCAATGTAATACACTGTAAAGTTATATGCAATTCAATGTAATATAAACAAGATTATGAAGAAAATAAATAAATAAACAAATAAATAGAAAGGAAGAAATAAATCCCCTCTTTGGTTTTTATGTTTAAATACTCTGCAGAACTGCAGGTCAGGGCTGACACCTTGACACTTCCCGTGTGTAGTGTGAGGGTGGCAGTCCCTCGCCGGGAATAAAAGGCTTATAAATTTCTAATTTCTTGAGTGGTTTTGATTCTTGATTATCTCATGCCACAACACCAGGTCATACTAAATATGGTGAGAGACATAGAAGAATCAAGAATTTCTACAGTGGCCCTCTCATGTATTGTATCCTCCCCAACCCCAGTCCCCAGCTCTTCCTCCTCAGCCCTTCTTGCATACAACCTTAGCCCCTACCTATTGGCTCCTACTACTCTTGGTTAAACAATGGCTACCAATCCATAAGAACAATTCAACTCTTTCCTAAGGACTCATTTTAGTTTTTTTAATTATTTAATTAGATTTACTATTATTACTATTTTAAAATTTGCTATAGTGTATGTATGCTCACCAGAAGAGAGTCAGAGAGAGAGAGAGAGAGAGAGAGAGGAAAATTGAGAAAGCACGTTTCCAGGTCTGGGACTTGAAATGTGGCTGGTCATGTGGGAGTCCAGGACCCTAACCATCATGTCACCTTACCAGCCCCAAAGATCCACTTTTGAACAACTATTCCTGTAACCAGACAAACCTCAGCTAATCTCAACTGCTGAATCACCGTCCTTTCACAAGTTAGTTCATTTGGTGACTTAGCACAACCAGCATGCTCCTTTAATAAAGGTTTATACTAACAGTGTTCCTGTCCATTTTAAAAAATTGTGATGCCTCAATTTGAATCAGGACTAAACCTTCTGCCCCTCAATCTGGTCTACATTAAGAAGAACAGCGGTTAAGGTGCTGACTCCCACATGGCTAACTGTGGAACGAGTCCTGGACCTGGCAGCGTGAAATTCCTGCCAGATGTGTGTGTATGTGACTAAAATCTCAACAGGAGAATGGAGGAGAAGTGATTTTGACATGGCCAACCCCTCTTGGGGATGATTTCTCATTTTCTGACTCTCTGTCAAGCATATGTGCCCTATAGTAAAAATCTCTCAAAAAAGAAATAAAAAGAGCAGAACATACCTAAGACTTCTTGACATGTCCCGGGGACTGGCAGCTGAGTGAGCCCTGCTTCTGACCTTCCTCCATGTAGATATGCCATTTAAGTCTTTATTCTCTTTACTGTCCTTAGTATAAGCCTCCTGCTTGATTTGTTTTCACCACTCAGAGTTTCCTCAGATGACCTGGCTCAGATGACCTGGCTCTTAGTCGCAAAAGATTTTCAGGGCCTACTTATTTATTTATTCTTTGTTCTCGCTATGCGAATATGAGGTCAAAGCTGTGGGGCAAATAGCAATGAACACTTAGTACTCTAGCAAGATCTTGCCAAGTACCTTCTAAAATTTCAGTGGTCACTTAGTGAACTTAGGATGTAAACCTAATTGGCTAAAAGATTCTAACTAAAGAGTCAACTTTTTTTAATGCACATGAAGTACCCTCTGGAAAGAAAATATTAAGATTTCTGCCATTGGGACCAACAGATGGTATTTTGGTTATGTCACTGGAATCCCACATAGTCTAGTGTGGTTCGAGTACTGGACCCAGTGTGTGTGCATGCATGCCCAAGATCCTAGGAGAGAAGGGAATGCAGCATGGACTTCCCCTGTGCAGAGTGATTTCTCGCTTTTTGTCTCTCTGTCTCTCGAACAAGTGCACGTATCCTATATAAAAAATCTCTGGAGAAAAAAGAGATTTTCCAATGAGAAGGGGGTGTTTAGGAAGGAACAATGGAAGAAATGGAAGGGGACTTAAGGAAGGCACAGGAGGCTGAGGCTCAGCAGAACAAGGGGGAGGAAGAAATTGAGATGCAGGAGTCTGGGAAGGGAGTCAACCCAGGAATGGACCAGGAGAAGAAATTTTAAGGTTGAATTTTAGATCCTCTACATTTTTTATTTTTAAAGAATTATTTTATTTAACTTTATTTATTTATTTTTAAAATTTGACTAGAGAAGAATAGAGTGAGAGTGAGAGTCCTGGACCCAGTGGTTTAAACTCATGCCGGGTGTGTGTGCATGCATGCCCAAGATCCCGAGGGGAGAATGGAGGAGAAGGGATTGCAGAGAGAGGGAATATGAGAAAGCAAGCCACCAGGCTTGGGACTCGGCATGGTCAGCCATATGGGAGTCCAGTGCCCATAAACACCATGCCACCTGTCGGCCCTGATCCTCTACATTTTATTTTTTAAAGGATTATGTTATTTAACTTTATTTATCCATATATTTATTTACTTATTTATTTTAAATGTGACTAGAGAGGGACAGAGTGACAGAGAGAGAGGGAAAGTGAGAAAGCAAACTGCCAGGTCCAGGACTTGAACTGCTATCAGCCATGTGGAAGTCTAGTGCCCTTAACCACCATGTGACCTGCCGGCCTCCTTCTACATTTTTACTAGACCATCTTTAGGAGTTCTTAATGGAAGCAATCTTAATATTTTCTTTTGAGAGAGTACTTCACGTCCATTTAAAAATGTTGACTATTGAATAGTTAGAATCTTTTAACCAATTAGGTTCATATTCTAAGTTCCCTAAGTGACCAGTGAAATTTTAAAAGGTACTTGGCAAGATCTTGCTAGAGCACTAAGTGTTTAATGCTATTTGTGCCACAGCTTTGACCTCATATTCTCATAGCAAGAACAAGGAATAAATAAGTAGGCCCTGAAAATCTCTTGGGACTAATAGCCAGGTCATCTGAGGGAACTCTGAGTGGTGAAAACAAATCAATCAAGAGGCTTATACCTAGGACAATAAAGAGAATAAAGACTTAAGTGGCACATCTATATGGAGGAAGGTCAGAGGCAGGGCTCACTCAGCTGCCAGTTCAGACTTTCTATCCGGTGAACATAACAGAAGATCTGAGCATTATGCCAATATAAGAGGGGACCGTTGAGTAGACATGTCAAGAACCAGCATATAGTATAATGGTTACATTGCTGGACTCCCATGTACTCTACTGCAGTTCAAGTCCTGGACTTGCTGGCTTAAAACTCACAATAGGCATGTGTGCATGCGTGCTCAAGATCCTGAGTAGAGAAAGGAGGAGAAGGGATTGCGGCATGGCCATCCATCCAGGGAGTGATTTCTTGCTTTCTGTCTCTATGGTGAGCACACATGCCCTGTAGCAAAAATCTCTCCAGAAAAAAAAGGGGATCTCAAGTATATTCTGTTCGTATTGGGTCATTAGAAAAATCTTGACATATTTTTCTGTTTTCCTGTGCATAAATATGTCATGACTTTCCCGATGACCCAATAGTAATGTAATCTGTGCTGATAGCAGAGGATTCAGTCTTGATTGAAATTGAAGCATCATAATTTTTTAAAACAGACAGGAACACTGTTAGTATAAGACTTTTGTTGGTGAATGCTGGGTATGCAAAGTCTCCAAATGAGCTGTGTAGCTTATAAAAGGATGGTGTGTTTTTTTTTCAGGAGAAGTCAGCTGAAACTTGTCTGGTTACAGGAATAGTTGTTCAGAAGTGGGTCCTTGGAATTGGTAGGTGACATGGTGGTTAGGACCCTGGACTTCCACATGGCTGACCACAGTTTTAGTCCAGGATCTAGAAGCTTGTTTTCTCACTTTCCCTCTGTTTTTCTTTTTTTCTTTTTTAAAAGAATCATTTTTTTTTAACTTTATTCATTTATTTATTTATTTTTAAATGTGACCAAAGAGAGAGAGAAAGTGAGAAAGCAAACTGGTAGGTCTGGAACTCAAACCATGGTCGCTCATGTGGGAATCCAGCACCCTTAACCACCATGCCACCGGCCGTACCCCTCCCCCCGCTTTCTGACTCTTCTGGTGAGTGCACATGCCCTATAGCAAATTTAAAATAATAATAATAATAATAAATGAAAGTAAATAAG
>NW_006205376.1:629628-630441 GCF_000334495.1 Tupaia belangeri chinensis | reverse complement strand
TCCTGTCTTAGGTGGAAGGACTGAACAGTTATTGGGTTCATCAGACTCTCTTACCCATCTTTGGCTAACCAATTCAGTGCCTCAGGCGAGACCAGTATAGGGGTGTTGGTCTTCCATAAGCAAGTCAATTTGTTGTTTGAGGAATGACATGTGCCTATTAAATATAACAGGTCCCAGTGAGCAAACAATTAAAAGGCCAATGAATGGGCCAAGGAGGGGGAGCAGAAAAGGGGGGAGACCGTTCCAGGCAGACCATAAGGGATTGTTGGCAAGTTGTTTTCTACGTCATTGGAAAGATTCTTGGAGTTGATGTATTTTGTCATGAGCGATGCTGGACTTGTTGGTGTAAAAGCAGCGGCGTTCCTGTAAAGCAAGACAGAGACCCCCCTGTTCTGCCAGGAGGATATTTAAACCTCATCTATTTTGAAGAACCACCTCAGCCAGGGAGTCTAGTTGGTCTGAGAGAAGACTCTCAGTGACTTGGCATAGATAGTGAATAACCCATGCTGATCCGATCTCTGAACACAGACGTATGTACCCTGTCAGGTCTGTCTTTTTTTCTGTGCGGTCTAATGGCTGCCTGACAAGAAGCATTAGCATTTTCATATGCCGGTTGTTTTACAAAGTCTGTACTTGCATCATCATTACTGAATATTCTTTCTGACGTGGTAATTAATCAATGTACAATGTCAGAAAAAGGTTCATCAGGCCCTTGTCTAATGTTAGTAAGGGAGGTGCTCAAATCTCCTTTGGCAGGGAGTTTTTTCCAGGCCTTTATGCCTGCCGTATGAATTTGTGCAAAGAGCCCTGGGT
>NW_006205376.1:610412-628781 GCF_000334495.1 Tupaia belangeri chinensis | reverse complement strand
TAAGCTCTTGTTCATGCTGACTAAGCTCTTGTCCCATTATTACCCTAATTACTTATAAGTAAGCAACCTTTGTTACTCACTGGGACGATTCTCTGCCATCCCCTCCTGGACGATTCTCTGCCATCCTTTCTCAGGACGATTCCCTGCCCTCTTCTCCTGTTTTCCGCCGCGGCCTCTTTATTTCGGTGCTTGGGACGATTCTCTGCCGTCCCCTTCTCAGGTGCTCTTCACTGTATTCTTCGTACTCAGGGTCCCTGTTCAGGCACCACGTGTCCTGTCCCGTGGGACAGTCGAACAGGTTTCCTGAGGGAAGGAGTGAGAGACGAGACGAATGACACAGTGTTACAACACGGAGACGATGCAGTGCTACAACTCTTCAGGGTTGTCCCTTTATTGTGGGCAGCACGGAGACAACACAGTGTTACAACTCTTCAGGGTCGTACGGAGACGACGCGGTGTTAAAACTCTTCAGGGTCTTCAGGGTCGTCAGGAGACGGTGCGGTGCTACAACTCTTCAGGGTCTTCAGGGTCATCTGGAGACGACGTGGTGTTAAAACTCCTCAGGGTCTTCAGGGTCGTCTGGCGATTGTGGGCCAGGGATCGTGGTTATATACATGTTGGTGGGCTGTGATTGGTTGTAAAAGGTGGGTTATAATTGGTTGCTTTGTGGACCAATCATGAGGTGCCAGATATGCAAATCTGAGGGATTCTAGTGGCCAATCAGAGTATGGTTTTGAAGGTGAGGTTTTGAAGGGAAGCCAATCATGGCTTTTGGCATTGTGTAATTGTTTGCTCTTTGAGAAACTGGTGATATTCGCTGGTGCGCAGCCTCCCACAAATAAGTAATTACCAAAAAAAATAAACAGGTCCTTAGGGAAGAGTGGAGTTGTTCTTGTGGACTGGTACCTATGTTTAGCCAGTAACAGCAGGAGCCAATAGGTAGTGGCTAAGGCTATATGCAAGAAGGAATGAGAAAGAGCTGAGGATTGGGATGGGGGAGGATACAGGTCATGAGAAGGGTCACTGGAAAATTCTTAGTTCTTCGATGTCTCTCAATATTTATTATCACCTGGGAAATTACACTGAGAATGAATAGACCTAACCTATTAGGGCTAAAGTACTGTTAAAGGAAAAGCTTCAGTTTTGTCAGACCAAAGTACATTACCTCGGTCATGACATCATCATACAGTTTGAAAAGTCTCTTTTCTCTTCTGAGAACAGGATCTCTTCATGATGGTCTTACCAACTATCAAAATGTAATTTAGAAAATTTCTTGGAGTCATAGGATTATAGACACTGCATCTCTAACTTTTCTGTATTGGCTTCCTTTTCATATGATCTTAACTAGTAGACACATCTGAGCTCTTGTTCCAAAAAGACACACTACCCTTGGCCTTCTCAATTGGTATAAACTTCCTTTCCATGGTATATTTAAAAATGGACAAACTCTTAAGTTTTTGTTTTTGCTAGAGGGTACATGTGCTTGCCAGAGAGAGACAGAGGGAGAGAAAAGTCAGAAATCATTCTCCTAGGAGGTATGGCCACTCCGTAGTCCCTTCTCCTCCATTCTCCACTCAAGATTTTGGGCACTCATGCACATGTACATGGTGTGTTTTTCAAGCCAGCAGGTCCCAGACTGGAATGTGAAGTCAGCCATGTGGGATCCAGCCACCTTAACTGTGATATGGATCCTGTTTGCTAACTCTGCAAACCAGAAGTGTTTTTCTTCCACTTTTGTAAATTGCCTGTGTGGAAATGTTACAAACTAGATTGCAACTGTTTTGCAGCTCTTCCTGCCTGCAACATCTGTGACCAGACTATATAATCCCTGTGACTTCTGCAACATCTGTGACCTAGACTATATAACCCCTGTGACTTCTGCAACATCTGTGACCAGACTATATAACCCCTGTGACTTCTGCAGGAGGGGCCCAGACTTGAGAGTATGAGCTCTGCTGGGACCACTGGCATTATAAACTGGAGTTCTCCTACTCTCTGAGTGGCGCTTGGTTTCTTGATGGTCTGTTTTCTGCCACATTTCTGGTTCCCTGACTGAGAAACCAACCCAGCTGGCCCCTTGAGACACTGGTTCCGTGGGAGGAGCCTACAGGGACGAAGGGGCCCCAGAATCTATTGAGGCGGCACAACCTGGTATTTTCTTGGGTCCTCCTTCACTGGGGGCACTGACATTCTGCAGGCAACCGACACCCACTGGACTCAAGAGAGACAGACCAACTCACAGGCTGAAAACAGCCACTCAACTCAGGGCCAAAACCTCTAATAAGGTAAAGTCCTGGGACTCAGGAACCAGTTAGGTCCACCCCACTTGGGAGGAATGGGAGCCTGATCATCTCTTGTGGTCTCCCATCAGAGTCACCAGTTCTGGGTTCAAGTCACTGTGCAGTCCTCTGCTGGAGGATGGCCAGCTCTGGTCACTGAAGTCCCCCCGGGAGGTGGGGGTGCCTGCTGGGGACTCTCCCAGAAGGGGGGGTGACCCTGTGATAAACTCTGGAGTGAATGTGTATGAGTGTGTTGGTTTAAGAGACCTCTGTGCCCGAAACTCTCAGCTGGTTTATTTCTGTCGCAGTCTATGGGCTCAAGGCTTGTCCTTTCTGTCTTGGGGAAGGAAATTGGCTCCAGTTAGATCCTCCCTAGTTCTGGTTATGAAAACTTCAAGAAAAGGTTCTCTGGAGAATATGGTAAGTAAAGGTTTCTAATCATCTGATCATTTAAACTAATTAATTTTCTGACTGTAATTGGTTTTCTGACCGTGATTGGTTTTCTGCTAAACTGATTAGTTTTCTTATTGTAACTGTTCTTCTGACTGTAATTGGTTTTACTGACTATGATTAGTTTTCTGACTGACAATCTAATTATTTCATTAAAATTTCAATTGTCTATGGAAAAACTGATTGGCTTTCTAAACTACCAAGTCAAACCAAAGGCAAGAAAATGTTTACTAGGTAGCCTATACTAAAATTGTTAAATTATTAAAATTAGTCTTTTAAATATTTTTAAAGAATCATCTTATTTAAATTTATTTATTTATTTATTTTAATTTGCCCAGAGAAGGACAGAGAGAGAGAAAGCAAACCACCGGGTCTGGGACTTGAACCACAATTAGTCATGGGAGAGTCCAACTCTCTTAACCACCATGCCACCTGCCGGTCCCTAGTCTTTTAAGTTTTACAGAAATAAAAGATATTGGGCTAGTCTCTGCATTAGGAAATTTGAGTTTCTACATGTTCATAAGCTACTAATACATGGTAAAGTTAAGGGTGCTAGAAATTCAAAATTCTAATAAATATATGTAATTCTGTTAACAAGCTTAATAGCCCCCAAAAGAGATATCAGATTCCCAGGTGGGGGAGAAAAGACACACATGGGTAGTTAGTAAAAACCGCTCTGCAAAAGCACTCCCATTGGAAATCCTCTCAGGAAAATTACATTACAACCCACCTACCCTCCAGGCTAAAGTGCACCAATTTCTGCATCCACAAGCAGCAAAAGATCAGTGTAGACAGGCCAGTCATTTAACTGACTTTGAATGGGCCTCTGTATCAGGAAGAGAAAAACTGGGGAACCCTTGCCCAGGAACTTTGTAGGGTGAGAATTTCAAGACATGGGGTGGGACAAGTTAAGGCTGGCACTCCTGGTTGCCTTCTCCCTTCCTGCCTTCTTGCACTCCCTCTGTTTAAGCCATAGAAATAGAGGTTTAAATTTAAAAATTGTGGGACCAGCAGTTGGCATAATGGCTATGTCACTGGACTCCCATGTAGTCGACTGTGGTTTGAGTCCTGGACCCAGTGGCTTAAACTCACACCGCACGCATATGCTTGTGTGCCCAAGATCCCTAGAGGAGAAGGGATTGCAGCATGGCCATCCCTCCTGGGGGGTGATTTCTTGCTTTCTGTCTCTCTTTTTCTGGTGAGCGCACGTACCCTAGAGCAAAAAACCTCTCCAAACAAACAAACAAAACAAACAATTTATCACCCAATCTGTAGCATGCCTGAAGCCAAGGTGGACATCATGGAGAGGCAGTCTCATGACTATAACTCTATAATTGATTGATAATATTCTACTGAATCCCGTCAGGAACTGAACCAGGCATTGCTGGTTCTAGAAGCCAGACTGTCAGGACTATTATGGTCTTTTTTTTTTTTTTTTTCTCTTCCCCTTCTGTTGAAGAAAAAATAAAAATTTCCCGAACTGGAAAATTATTTTAAGAGTTTTTTTCTATAGAGCGCGTGCACTCACTAGTAAGACAGACAGAGAGACAGAAAGTGAGAAATCACCCCCCAAGGGGGATGGCCACACCGCAATCCCTTCTCCATTCTCCTTTCAGGACCTTGGGCATGCACGCACACGCGCCCAGTGTGAGTTTAAGCCACCGGGTCCAGGACTTGAACCACGGTTGACTACATGGGAGTCCAGCGACATAGCCATTATGCTAACTGCTGGCCCATGACCATTATGGTCTTCAAATACAATCTGAGCTTTAATCCTACATCCAGATGCTAATATCTAGTTTGTCCTTTAAATAACTTAAAACATAATGGCCAGTTTCTGTTCTCCTAAAACAACACCTGCCCCAGGCCTGTTCACGCAGAATAAAGGCCAAGACCCATCTATCAGACCTTTGGCTAAGGTTTACTTCAACCAAAGCTCAAAAAAGTTACTTGTTATTCATAACTACTGAGTAAGAATACATGCTCACAGAGCCAGCAGGTGGCACGGTGATTAAGGGTGTTGGACTCCCACATGGCAAACCACAGTTCAAGTCCTGGACCTGGTGGCTTACTTTCTCATTTTCCTTCTCTCTCTCTCTCTCACTCTGTCACTCTCCAGTGAAATAGAAAGAAAGCAAGAAAGCAAGAAAGCAAGAAAGCAAGAAAGCAAGAAAGAAAGAAAGAAAGAGGGAGAGAGGGAGGGAAGGAGGGAGGGAGAAAGGGAGAGGAAAGAAGGAAGGAAGGAAGGAAGAAAGATAATACAATTCTTGAAAAAATAACACAAGTTCAAAATTATTCTTAATCCACTATTGTGGTTAGGACCAGCAGTTAGTGTAATGGCTATGTCACTGAACTCCCATGTAGTCAACCACGGTTCAAGTCCTGGACCCGGTGGCTTAAACTCACACTGGGTGCGTGTGTATGTGTGCCCAAGATCCTGAGAGGAGAATGGAGGAGGAAGGGATTGTGGCATGGCCATCCCCCCGGGGTTGATTTCTCACTTTTTGTCTCTGTGTTGCTCTCTGTCTCTCTGGCGAGCACACATGCCCTATGGCAAAAAACTCTCAAAAAAAATGTACTATTGTGGTTGAATATTAGCAGTAAATTGGTCAGCCTTCTTTTATTTATTTAAGTTTTTAAATAGGGCATGTGTGGTCATTAAAGAAAGACAAAAAGAGAACACAAAGTGACAAGGAACCATGGCCCCGGTTGTCACTGATCTAAAACCTGGTGTCACCCCAGTGAGGCAGAGGAACTACTCAGCACCACAAAAGGCACTGTTGGGGATCCAAGGACACACTGAATGCCTCACAGAAGCTGGGATTCTGATGAAATGTCAGTCTTCCTAGAACGCTCCACTGCTCTCAGTTGGGAAGCCTGGAGGAGATTCTGGCCAGTGCAAGATCTCCGCCTTCTAAACAATGCCACTGTAACCTTCCACTCTGTAGTGTCAACTCTGCATGCTCCTGAGCCTCCTGCCACCTCAACCCAGTTAGTTATCCCTTCTTCTGTCTCCAACTGGCTTCCAAGAGCCAGCCCTTGTTTGCCTTCAAATGGAAGAAAAGTTCCCCATGCCGTTGTAACTCTGACAAACAGTACAGGCTACAAGTGGTTGACGGGTTAAAATGGCTCAGTACCAGGGGTTATTATGTATAAATCCATGTGTGCAGCTAGAAATGGTGTTCATGCTAAACCTAGCCACCTTCTTGCCCACGGAGCCTGGATCACCTGATCATAACTGCAAAGAGGTCATCAAAGAGGTCTATTCTAGTAGACTAGACCTGCCAGACAAGCCCTTCCTCAACCAGATTTGACACTCTTCAGTTATATATAGAATGGACAGTGAAGAACAAGGTCAGTATACCACAGAGGCAAGTCAGTTCAGTAGGCCGAACTGTGGGCACTCATCTAGGCCCTAAAATATGCCATTGATCTAAACATTTCAAATAAAGAAAAAAGCCTCCAGGTGCTATGCAAGCAACTAGAGTCCTATTGTTCCCAGGGCTCCCTGTATCAAAGAAGAAAATCAATGGACAACAGAAAAAAAGGAAAAACAAAGACTAGAGAGGGTTAATGGCAACTACCAGATAGGCAACTATTTGCCCCATGTATCCTGACTCACAAGCTAGTGCTACAGTACCATGAATTGACACATTAGGGACTGTTTTGTGCAACCCTGTGCAACCATGTCAGTAGCAGATATAAAACTTGCACCAAAAACAATGCCTACCAGAAGTCAAATCAGTTCCCTGGAGCCCAGGCTACAGGAACCTCCCTTATGAATGGACTTTACTAAGGTCAAGCCCTGTCGAGGCTACCGATACCCGTTATAGGCATCACCCTGTGAATCCATCACACTAAAGTCAAGACGACTGCTTCTACAGACCCATGCAAAACCCCTGTGGATGACACTGAGGAAGCCTGGGGAATCTACAGCCCTGCTCTAGTCACTCTGTAGGCTGACTAGTCAACGCAAAGCAAAACCCTGAAGAATCTCCGGCCTTCCTTCAGTCACTCCAGAGACCGACAGATTTACATTTGACAGAAAAATCAAGAATACACCTACCTGAGACAACACAGGAACTTTTCTGAACCTTCCCAGGTACATTTTAACAATCCTTTCTGTAGACTTGGCCACCACTGCCTCTGCTGATTAGAAATGCTATAATGTCCTGATGACAGGGCATCAAAGGAAGGAATGATGTGGATCCTGTGCGCTGTTTGCAGGAAGTGCTTCTATTCCGTCTTTGTAAATTGCCTGCAAGGAAATATTACAAGCTAGATTGCAACTGTTTTGCGACTCTTCCCTTCTACAACATCTGTAACCCAGACTGTATAATATAACCCCTGGAACTTCTTCATGTGGGGCCCAGATCTGAGAATACCAGTTCTGTTGGGACTACTGGAGTTGTAAACTTGAGTTCTCCTACTCTGAGTGGCACTTGGTTTCTTAGTGGTCTGTTTTCTGCAACAACTGCACCACCAGCTGACCCAATTTTTTTCCCCCCCCCCGACCCCATTTGTTTTTTTTTTTTTTTTTTTTTAAGGGATATTTTTGCTCTAGGCCACATGTGCTCACCAGAGAGACAGAAAGTGAAAAACCACCCCCTCCCCTAGGGAGATGCCACACTGCAATCCCTTCCCTTCCATTCTCCTTGTGGGATTTTTGGGCATGCATGGTCATACACACGGTGTGAGTTTTAAGCCACTGGATCTAGGACTCGAACCATGGTTGACTACGTGGGAGTTTAGTGATGTAACCATTACACCATCTTCTGGTCCTCACTTCTGGGGTTGTTAACAATAGCAAAATAGACCCCTGGACCCATTGCATATCATATCTTTTCTCTATCTCTCCTTTTTCATATTCTCTCATTTTACTCCATAGCGAAAGCTTACTCTCTGGGAGCAAACACATTGGCTACTGTTAGGCTGAGTTAGCATACCCACCGCCATGTTAAGACCTCACCGCCATGTTAGGGCTTCAAGGACAGAGCCCAAAGAGTCTGGGAACTCCTAGATAAACAGAGTATGGGTGGGCCTAGCGGTGCCAGGGCAAGGTCAACCTAACCTCAACTGAGAGTCCTTAACTAGACTTAAGCATGTGGTGACAGCTGGACCCTCACTTCATATACCCCCAAGTGTGCTGCGTGCTATGGAAAATTACTGACTACATCCTGTATTGCAATCCTGAGCTATGAAAGACCCCTTTATCCTAGGCTTGGGGTCCTTGTTGAAAACCTGCTGCGCCGGTTAGAAACTCAGACCAGCTAGCTGGAAAATAAAAGCCTCTTATGCAGTTGCATTGTTGTTGTCATCTTCTCTGCATCACCAATAGTTAGATCGATCTCTGGACCCTAACATTTGGGGGCTCGTCCTGGATCGATCAACTTGGTGACCATCAGATTAGACGCGACAAAGAAGGCTCTGCACTTTGCCACAGAAGGAGGATTGATCACCTCCATCTGGGACTTGCAGGGGGCCTTAGAGCCTGTTCTCAGACCTGTCTAGCTCTGGAAAGGAGAGTTGGCCGCCTCTGTTTGGGACTTGCAGGGGGCCTTAGAGCCTGTTCCTGAACTTGTCTTGTTCTGATAGAGAATTCTCCGTGGAGGAACCGGGTTAGCTACCCTGGAGGCTCCACTTGAAGTCGAGGGAGACATCCCTGATAACCAAGAGATCGATGAGTGCCTGCATTGGACGCCATTTGGTCTGGCATTTGGTAAGGATCCTATACAGGCTGGTGTGAATCCCGTGTGTGTGGTAGAATCGACCGGCTGGTGCATGTGGTCGTTGCCTGTGCATATTTGTTGGTTCGTTGGAGTGATTGTGATTCTGTGTCTTTTTCTGTTGTGGCCTCTGTTCCTCTTCTTTCCTGTCATGGGCCAAATCCAAGTAACTCCCAAAAGTTTAATCTTAGATCACTTCTCAACAGTCCAGGAGAAAGCCCACAACTATGGACTAGAGGTAAGGAAAGGTAAGTTTGATACCCTTTGTTCTTCAGAATGGCCAACCTTTGATGTGGGCTGGCCGCCATAGGGGAACTTTTCGCTAAAAGTCATCAAGTGAGCCCGAGATATTATCAACCAGCCTGGCCTTCAGGGTCACCCGGATCAGTATCCGTATATTATAATGTGGCAAGACCTAGTAGAAAATCCCCCTCCTTGGCTCAGGCCTTTTATACCAGAAAAGGGCAAAGATCCCCTGAAAATACTGACTGTGGAGGGCACCCACCCCTCAGAGCTGGGGGAAACTACAAAGAACCCAAAAAGCTAGTCCTACAAGGGGACTCTAGGATTTACCCTTCATTGACAGATTTATATTTTGAAGCTTATCTGCCATCTTATGCTGCAGCAGCACCCCAGGCTCAGGTGGAGGCAACCCCCAGCCAGAGGTGGAACCCCTTCCACAGCCTCAGCAGTTGCCTCACTCTACCATGGGGCCCTCAGCACCTCCCGTGTTGGTACAAAGGCCTGCTGGAGGACTTAGATCCAGGAAGGTCTGAGAGGATGAAGAGCCCTCACCCTCTGGGTGGGCCCCCATCCTCCCCGTCCAAGCCCTAGGGGGCACAGGTCCTCAAGGAGAGCGCACGTATCAGTATTAGCCCTTCTCTAGTAGTGATCTATATAATTGGAAAACTCAAAATCCTCCTTTCTCAGAAGATCCATGGGGACTCACTGATCTGTTTGAGTCTATTCTGTATACCCGCAGCCCCACTTGAGATGATTGCCAGCAGCTACTCAAAACCTTATTCACCACTGAGGAGCGGGAATGGATCCTCACCGAAGCACGGAAGAATGTACCTGGTGACATGGTCGTCCGACCACCTTGCCAAACCTGATTGATGAGGTGTTTCCACTCACCAGACCCAACTGGGATTTCAGGAATGTTGAAGGTAGGGAGCGTCTCCAAGTCTATCGCCAGACTCTCATGGCGGGTCTCCAAGGGGCTGCAAGGTGCCCCACCAATTTGGCAAAGGTAAAAGTAGTAATTCAGGGAGAAAATGAAAGCCCAGCCACATTCTTAGAGCGTCTCTATAGTATCTATAGGCAATTCACCCCCTTAGATCCCCTGGCTGAGGAAAATCAATCTGCTGCTATTATGTCCTTTATTAACCAGGCTGCACCAGAAATAAGAAAAAAAAATTGTATAAACAAGAAGGTCTCAGAAAAATGACTATTAGAGACCTCAGGAGAATAGCAGATAGAGTTTTCAACATGCAAAAAACTCTAGAGGAATGGAAGGATAGACTTAGAAAAGAAGATCAAAAATTGCAACAAAAAGTTAGAAAAGAAGATAGGAAATTTCATCAGAGACAAAACGAGTGGATGGCTAAGATCTTCCTGGCTGGCATTAAAAGAGGAGGAAAGCCACGGGGTCCCCAGGGTAAAAAGATGTCACCTAAACTTGACATAAATCAATGTGCCTATTGTAAAAAGTTTGGGCATTGGAAAAAAGACTGTCCCGAAAAACCCAAGGGCCCAGAATCACGAAGGGACCCACAAGTCCTGATGGCAGGAGTGAACAGTGACTAGGGGAGTCGGGACTTGGAGCCCCTCCCAGAGTTTTGGGTAACTGTGTCAGTGGAGGGGAAGCCCGTAGATTTTATGGTAGACACGGGAGCTCAATATTCAGTTCTCAATACCCCTTCCTTCCCTCTCTCGAACAAGACTAGCATTGTTCAAGATGGCACCGGGTCTAAAACCTACCAGTGGATGACAGAGTGCAAAGTGGATTTGCGTCGACATCAGGTAACCCACTCCTTCTTGGTTATTCTGGAATGCCCAGCCCCCCTGCTGGGACACGATTTATTGACCAAAGTGCAGGTGCAAATCCACTTCAATCCTGGGGGCATTAGCATCACCTATAACTTGGGACATCCTCTTCATGTCCTGACCTTGGCTCTGGCAGATGAATATCGTCTGTATGGCCAGACAGGCTCAGGACCACAAGGTGTCCAATTATGGCCCCTGGAATTAAATTCTTGGATCCAGAAGTTTCCCCAAGAATGGGCTGAAGTGGTAGGAGTGGGTTTCGCAGCCCATCAGGCCCCTATAATAATTGAACTCCAATCCTTGGCCCAACCTGTCTGAGTACACCAATAGCCCATGTCAGCTGAAGAAAGGTGAGGGATTGCCCCCCACACACACACACATAAATCGCCTGCTATCGGCTGGCATCCTTAAACCCTGCCACTCTAGCTGGAACACTCCATTGCTCCCGGTAAGGTAACCAGGGGGAAACGATTTCAGGCCTGTTCAGGATCTACAAGAAGTTAACAAGAGAACCCAAGACATCCACCCTATGGTTCCCAACCTGTACACTCTTTTGAGCCATCTACCCTATGCTCATGCTTGGTATACAACACTAGATTTAAGAGATGCTTTCTCTAGCACAGCCCTGGCACCCGTCAGCCAGCCAATCTATGCTTTTGAATGGCAAGAAGAGGGGCCCTCAGGGATTCCTAGGCAGCTAACCTGGACACAACTCCTGCAGAGGTTCAAGAGCTCCCCTACTTTGTTTAATGAGGGTTTAAATCAGGACTTATGTTCTTTCTGTCAAAGCCATGGCTCCGTGACCCTTTTACAGTATGTTGATGACCTTCTTTTAGCCGCTCCTTCTGAAATGGAATGTAAAAAAGCCACAGAGGACCTTTTGCAGGAATTGGGCTCGCTGGACTACAGTGCGAGCACTAAAAAGGCCCAAATTTGTAAACAAACTGTTACATACTTGAGATACAAGCTCAATAAAGGGACAAGATGGCTGACAGAAGCCATGAAAGAGACTATTTTGAAACTGCCAGTCCCAACTACAGCCAAGAAAGTTCGAGAACTTCTAGGCACTGTGGGCTACTGCTGGCTCTGGATACGGGGTTTTACAGAATTAGCCAAACCCTTGTATGAAGCCACTAAAGAAAAAACGCCCTGGACTTGGGGACCTGAACAGCAACTTGCCTTTGAGAAACTCAGGACCTCCCTATTGGAAGCTCCAGCATTAGCCTTGCCGGACCCCCTCGAGCCCTTCACCCTCCACGTAGCTGAAAAAGGGGGAATTGCAAAAGGAGTGCTCATGCAGCATCTAGGGCCTTGGAAACACCCAGTGGCCTACTTGTCCAAGAGACTGGATCCTGTAGCTGCTGGGTGGCCCCCATGCTTGCACATTATAGCTGCTGTGGCAATGTTGATCAGAGACGCTGACAAGCTGACATTCGCGCAACATCTTAAAGTAATAACTCCCCATGCTGTCGAGGGTATCCTCAAACACCCACTGGGGCAATGGATGTCCAATGCGCGGTTGACTCATTATCAAGGACTACTCCTAGATACCCCGCGAGTCACTTTTTCTGAGCCCACCTCTTTGAATCTGGCCATGTTGCTGCCCAACCCAGATTTGGACAAACCAGTGCATGATTGCCAAAAAATTCTGGCAGAGATCTTCCACGTACAGCATGATCTCCAAGACTCAGCCCTGCCAAACAGTGAGGTAATCTGGTACACTGATGGAAGTAGCTTTACACAGGACAGAGTACGTAAGGCTGGGGCAACAACAGTAGACCAGGGTGGGAACTTAATTTGGAGCACCGCCCTGCCAGTGGGAACTTCTGCCCAGAAGGCTGAGCTCATTGCACTAGCAGAAACACTCGAATGGGCAGAAGGGAAGCGTGCTACCATTTACACCGATAGCAGGTATGCTTTTGGGACTGTCCATATCCACGGTGCAATTTATTGGGAGAAGGGCTTTGTTACTGCAGATGGAGGGAAGATGCACAATCTTCCCAAAATCCTGCAGTTGTTGGTGGCAGTGCAAAAACCCCGAGCAATAGCAATAGTACACGTTCTGGGCCACCAAACTGCCAAGACCCCTGAAGCTATTGGCAATAAGCGAGCTGATGAGGCAACAAAACAAGCCGCCACTATATCTGTAGCTCCTGCCCTAACTCTTAACCTGCCAATGCCAGAACTCCCAGGTCTACCTACATGCCCAGATAACTCCTCAGGAGACCAGGAATGGATGCAAAGAAACAATTGCATGCTGCCTGACCCTACGGGTTGGCGAAAAGACACGAAAAATGGTCTAATCCTGCCAGAGATGCTGGGACTCTCTTATATTACAGATCTCCATTTGGCTACCCATCTCGGTGTAAAAAATAATTGCTTCAGCTCCTGCATTTGGCACAGTTACGGCTTCCTAACCAAAGAAGACACATTCATCACCTCGTAGACTGCTGCAAAGGGTGCCAGGCTATGAAACCGAGCAGAGAGGGACTACTCCACACAGGTATTTGGTTCTTGGGGAGGGCTCCAGGACGAAGCTGGAAAATCAATTTCACAGAGGTAAAATCAGGAAAATATGGATATAAATATCTCCTAGTTATAGCAGATCACTTCTCGGGGTGGGTAGAGGCTTTCCCAACAAAATGAGAAATGGCTCAAATAGTTGCTAAAACCCTATTAGAAGAGATTATACCCTGGTATGGAGTCCCCGAGACGCTCGGCTCAGATAATGGCCCGGCTTTCATTAGTAGAGCCCTACAGGAACTACCCAGGCTATGGGAACTAACTGGAAATTACATTGTGAATACAACCCTCAGAGTTCTGGGCAAGTAGAAAGAATGAATCGGACTCTAAAGGAGACTTTGTCCAAATTAGCCCTTGAGACCGGTGGAAACTGGGTGACCCTCCTGCCTTTTGCCCTGTTCTAGGTTCATATCTGCCTTTATATCCATGGAGTAACCCCATTTGAAATCATGTATGAGGCACCACCCCCTATACGCACTCGTACCCTTCCAACTCTAATACCTGAAGGAACTGTAGATTATGGAACCAGCCTTAAGGCCCTTCGGCAGGCACAAGAAGTAATTTGGCCTTTAGTCCAAGCACTCCATGAGGCTAAGGACTCTTCAAACCCGGAACATGGTATAGTCCCAGGAGATTGGGCCTGGGGGAAAAGACACAGGACACGCACTTTGGAACCTAGATGGAAAGGACCTTATATGACTCTCTTGGTTACTCCCACTGCTTTAAAGGTTAACAAAATTGGGTCATAGACGAACCATTCTCATGTGCGTCGGGCCTCATCACCTGAATAAGCACAAGCCGAAAAGGAGTGGACCCTGCGCCAAGACCCACACGATCCCCTGAAACTCTGATTATCCAGATCCTCGGACCAGCCCGCCTTCCTTCCTCAACATGATGATGATGGAGATGCTAGCCTTAAGCCTGTTCACTAATTAGAGCACTGCAACGAGCCTACATCAGCCCTGTAAACAGATGTGGGTGCTCACGGATGGAGAGTCTGGTAACATTTTAAATTACACTTCTCTCACCGGTCCATTAAGTACCTGGTGGCCAGACCTTTATTTTGACTTGAGAGACCTTTTTGAAAAGACTCGTACTAAGAAACCTTCTTATCATATCTTAATGAAAAGGACACTGATGCTTGGGAACCAAATCAAGTGGTTTTGGGGCTGTCCAGGTAACCAGAGAGCCAATTACCGTACATGCAGCAGGGCTGAAAGTTTCTATTGTAAGCCCTGGTCTTGTGTCACCTCCAATGATGGTACCCGCAAATGGAACATGGGTCACAACCCTGATCTTATACACTTCTCTTTCTGGGAATTAGGTAATAGAGTCCCCTCAGTTAAAGCTCGTTTTACAAATAATGGTAAAAGCCAGTCTTCATTAAAATGGCAAAATCCTGGCTTTACTTGGGGATTCCAATATTACTCAGGTGGTGCTGTCTGGATAGAACCCTATCCAGACAGACTCCTGACAATTAGACTGTCTATAGAACCCCTGACATAGCCTGTAGGCCCTAATGAAGTTCTACACATACCCCCCTCAAGGCCAACAATCCTACCTGCACGTATGGTGACCTAATCGCCCCTTCACAAACCTTAAGTACAACCTCCCACACCTTTAATCCTGAGGAACTTTTCCCCACTACAGGATTCCCGACCTCGGTACTTAACCCACTCCTTGTCCTCGTTCAAACCACCTTCCTAGCCCTCAATCAGGCTAACACCAATATAACTTCCCCATGTTGGTTATGTTATGATGTTCACTCTCCCTTCTATGAAGGCATAGGGCTTGATGCCTCCTATAACCTCTCTGTCAGACTCTCCTCCCTCATGCCAGTGGACAGACAGTAAAGTGGGCATAACTATACAACAAGTAAGTGGCCAAGGACTCTGTCTAGGAACAGTCCCCTCATACGAAAAACATCTATGCACAACTATTCTCAGCAATATCTCCTCAGACACAAGTAATAAATGGGTGCTGCCCCCACGAGGTGGTTGGTGGATTTGTTCACAAACTGGACTTAGCCTGTGTCTTTCCCTCTTAGTCTTTGATGTGGCCCAAGAATATTGTGTCTTAATTGTAGTTCTTCCTCGAATCATATACCACCCTGAGGAAGTCATGTTCCTACATTGGAATTTGCTTGAGCCACTTCGCACCAAGCGAGAGCCCTTCTCCACTCTGACAATAGTCACTTTATTTAGCCTAGGATTGGCCAGGGCTCGAACAGGCATAGCCTCCCTTACTACCCAAGCTATAGGACTTCGGTCTTTGCAATTAGCAACTGATGAAGACCTAGAAAGAACTGAGGCCAATATTAGCCATTTAGAAAAGTCTCTGACCTCTCTCTCTAAAGTTGTATTACAGAGTAAAAGGGGATAAGATCTCCTTTTCCTTCAATAGGGAGGCCTATGTGTAGCTCTAGGTAAAGAATGCTGTTTTTACGCTGACCATTCCGGAGTAGTCCGAGACTCTATGTCTAAAGTCAGAGAAGGTCTAGCAAAAAAAAGAGAGAATGAGAAGCTAATAAAAGCTGGCTTGAAGCTTGGTTTAATAAATCCCCTTGGATGACAACCCTGATCTCCACCTTATTAGGTCCCCTACTTATCTTACTTCTACTCACCTTTGGCCCATACATCATAAATAAACTAGTACAATTTATAAGAGACCATCTCAACATTGTGCAAACTATGGTTCTGACACAAAGTTATGCCCAACTTACCAATGACAAAGGTACTATCCTGTAAATTTTTAACCAGATGCTTCTCTGCTTCTATAAACTGCTTGACAATAGCAATGAGAATGATTCCTCATTATGTACAACTTGAGGGAGAAATGTTAGGCCGAGTTAGCATAACCACCACCATGTTAAGACCTCACCGCCATGTTAGGGCTTCAAGGACAGAGCCCAAAGAGTCTGGAACTCCTAGATAAACAGAGTATGGGTGGGCCTAGCAGCGCCAGGGCAAGGTCAACCTAACCTCAAATGAGAGTCCTTATCTAGACTTAAGCATGTGGTGGCAGCTGGACCCTCACTTCAAATACCCCCAAGTGTGCTGTGTGCTATGGAAAATTACTCACTGTACATCCTGTATTGCAATCCTGAGCTATAAAAGACCCCTTTATCCCAGGCTTGGGGTCCTTGTTGAAAACCCGCTGTGTCGGGTAGAAACTCAGACCCCAGCTAGCTGGAAAATAAAAGCCTCTTATGCAGTTGCATTGTTGTTGTCTTCTCTGCGTCACCCACAGTTAGATCCATCTCTGGACCCTAACACTGCAAAGTTAACTGAGACCCCTGAAGGCATAGTATTTTCACTTAACCTCATGGTTTCTGCTATGGTTTGAATGTGCCTCCCAACAAACTTGTGTGTTGAAACTTGGTTGTATTATAAAGGTGTGAAGAGGAGACTTAGAACCCATGCCAAGCATATGTGTGTGCATGCCTAAAATCCTGAGAGGAGAATGAAGGAGAAAGGATTGTGGCATGGCCATCCCCCTGGGGGCGCGGTGTGTGTGTGTGATTTCTCACTTTCTGTCTCCCTGGAGAGTGAACATGCTCTATAGCAAAAATCTCAAGAACAACAAAAAAAGCTCTGCTTGGTCAGCCTGAAACACACTGAGTGCACACAACTATCTAGATCCTGGAGGACTGAAGAAATAGGACAGAGTGGCCAGACCCTATGGAGGGTGCTTCATTCTCTGTCCCACTCACTCTCACATGTGCACACATATGTTCTATCATGAATAAAGAAAGTATTTTTAAATGAACCCAACAATTATCTTTCCCCTCTTTTCTAATATCAGACTATAGTTCATATATGTATGTACCTATACACACATATTTAAGGTTTATATTTTATATACACACATATACCTGCACACTTAAAAATTATAAAAAGTTTTTCCTAATTGTTTTCATAACCTTGCACTTTGTTTACTTTTTGTTTTTTAAGGTTATTTGTATAGGGTGCATATGCTAACCAGAGAAAGAGATACAGTGAAAGGGAAAGTGAGAAATCATCCTCCAGAGGGATACAGCGTTGCTGCAATCCCTTCTTCCCAACTCTCCTTTTGGGATTTTGAGCACACATGCAGAGGCGCCCAGCGTGTTTTTCAAGCTTCCACATACGGGACCTGAATTAGAATCAGCCATGTGAAAGTCCAACACCCCAACCACCACATTAACTACTGGCCCCTGTTTAGCTTAATTCCCCCCCATATTTGTTATTTGATATGACATAAGGATCTTTTTTCTCCCTTCAAAACAAGCAAAACACTACTGAGAGACAAGTTCATCTTTTACCATTATTGGAAATGATGCTATAGAGGTCTAGGCCCTTGTTCTCTCTCAGGTGCCAACCTGTCTATAGCTACTTTAGCATGAAAAGTTTTGATAATTTTATATTTTGATATTTAAGAGCATATCCCACAGGCCTATTCCTCTATCCAAGTATGTTATTTATGTTCTACTCTTCCAGATATTTTAAATTAATAAATTATATTCTTTGGAATTGACAGAATTCAGGCATGGTCAAAGGGTATAGGAAAAATAAATCACACTCCCAGCTCTCTTCTTCTGTCATTCAGGTCCTTTTTTCAGAGGCAACTAATAGTCCTAGTTTCTGGAGTATCACTGTGTAGACATTCTATAGGCCATTTTTGAACTGTTGCCATCTTTTGGATTTTACAAAACTAAAATGAACATTCTGGGATATATTACAGTATACAATACATGAGCTTCTCTATAGTATGTTCCTGAGAATAGAACATGAGTCCTTGCTATGAAGGAGAGGCATTGTATGTCCCCACTTAATACATACCGAGTGTCTACACTCTATGACTGAAACTAATTGTCTAAAGGATATAGAAACGCAGTATATAGATGTAAATACCAGATATAGTGTGTGTGAAAGAGGAGGGTCTGAGGAAGGACATTTGGGGGAGGGACAGGGAGGCAAAGCATTAATAGCACAAAGAGGTGTGGTATTATCTATTGAAGATATTTTGTAGTTTTATCAATAGTACTAGGGAGAAATGTTCACCTGTTGAAATATCCATTTTGTAAGACAAATTATAATGTGATTGAATGTATGGAAGAAAATGAAATGAAAAAAAAAATTTTTAAAAATTTAAGAAAAAAAGAACATGAGTCCTTATGTAAATTCAATGAATTAAAGTGTTTTTCAAGAAGTTGTATCAGTTTAGGGAACCAGCAGTTAGCGTAATGGCTATGTCGCTGGACTCCCACGTAGTCGACCGCGGTTCACGTCCCGGACCCGGTGACTTAAAACTCACGCCGGGCGCGTGTGCGTGCGTGCCCAAGATCCCGAGAGGAGAATGGAGGA
>NW_006205376.1:599670-610395 GCF_000334495.1 Tupaia belangeri chinensis | reverse complement strand
TGATTGAATGTATGGAAGAAAATGAAATGAAAAAAAATTTAAAAATAATTTAAGAAAAAACGGACATGAGTCTTTATGTAAATTCAATGAATTAAAGTGTTTTTCAAGAAGTTGTATCAGTTTATACTCCCAACAGGTGGCCATGAATGTTCTGTTGTTTCCTTTGTCACCATGAACCATATTGTTCATAGGTTTTATCAGCCTTTAAAACTCAGCCATTCCAAGAGAGAAATGTCAAGTTACTTTCAAAGGATATCTCATCAGGCTAACATCAGACCTCTCATTGGAAACAATACAAGCAAGAAAGAATGGGAAAATATATTAAAAGTGTCAAGTGAAAAACAATTTCAACCAAGAGTACTACACCCAGCAAGATTATCCTTCATATGGGAAGAAAAGACAAAAACATTCTCAGGTAAACAAAACCTGAAAGAATTTACCAACACTAGACCAGCTTGTCACCAAGAAGTTCTGAAGGGAGTGCCATACCAGGAAAACTAAAATCAGGCACACATAAATGAGAGTACAAAAACAATCAACTTAATGGCCAACTTAATGGTAGGAACAAGTCTGAAAAGATCAATAGTAACGTTAATGTTAACTTCCAGAATTTAAATGGAAAGATCAGACAGACAAATTCAATAGAAGAGAGATTAATTACATGAGACTGAACTGGTAAAATAGAATTTTATGACTTTTGACTAAGACATTACTGATTTTCTTCTATGCTTTGTTTTCCATATTTAAGGATTTTTGTCTTCTCTTGAATTGTTGATAGGTTCATCTACCTACTATTTGAACTGAATCCTAACCTTTTTTCCTGGCTTTAAGTCTTAAGCAAACTTCTATTAACATTTTAAAAATTTTGATCTACTAAAACTAAAACTTATTCTTGAAATTTAAAAATGCATAAAAATAGCTATTTATTAGTGATTGCAGTGAGCTATAGAGCCCCAGCAAGGTGCTACTTTATAGTTTGTTCATTCTACTCACTGAGGTTTATGCCTAAAGTTCAACATGTGTTCATGGATATGTATGTATCAGCTGTACTTGCTATTGAAAGTATTTAAATGAATTAAGATCTTTAGTGAATCAATAAAATTTAAAAACAAAAACAAACAAACAAAAAAAGAGGCATGAAAAGCAGTCATAGATACCAGAGACAGTGTGGGAAGAGGGTGGGAAATGGCAAAGGGTGAGAGGTAGGGAATCAAGGGGAAAAAAAGCAAAATATAATAAACAAAAAATGGAAAATTACTTGATGATAACACGTATGGTAATATCCTTGATTGTGCCAATATACAGTGTACTCTGGATGGAAAGTCTCATTTTGTATACTGTAATGATGTACAGTGAATGAATGTAAATAAATAAATTACAAAAAAGAAAACCCCAGTCATTCAGGACTGGCTCCTTAGTGCAGTGGTTAAGCACTATATGTAGGGAGCCGGATCACACATGGGGACCACTGTTTGAATCCCAGCCTCAGCAGTTTGGAAAACACACTGGATGCATGTGTGTACATAGCCAAAACCTTGACAGGAAGGAGGAATGGAGGGTGACAAGGGATTGTGGTGTGAGACCATGCCCCGTTGGGGATTCTCTTTCTCTCTCTCTCTCTCTCTCTGTTTCTCTCCCTTCTGGTGAGCGCACATGCCCTCTGGCAATAAAAATAATTAAGTAAAAACCCAGTAATTCTGGTGGGTGTATAGAGAGAACTTAGTGCGGTTTTACTCATCGCTATGGGGATTAGCACCCTTACCTGCTTTCTTGCCATTTGGAATTCCTGATTTACTGTAATGCCCATTTAAACCTGGAGCACATTTGGTGAGATAAGGTCTATCTTTTTTATTGTTTTCGTTAATGGTTTTACAATTTTACAAAAAGTTTACATGTTTGATTCGCTTGGAATTAATTCTAAAGTTGTAGGAGTTCAACTGTCATTTTCCAAATAACTTTACAACACTATTTATTGAGTAACCACTCCAGATAAATATAGAGTAAGTTTTTTGTGAAGCTGGCAATTGGTAAGGTGGTTAAGGTACTGGACTCCCACATAAGACTGTGGTTAGAGTCCTGGACCTGGTGGCTTGCTTTCTCATTTTCCCTCTCTGTCTCTGTCTCTGTCTCTGTCTCTCTCTGGTGAGCTTATGTGCCCTACAGCAATTAAAGAGAAATAATAACAGCAATAAATATGTTTAAATAAATAATTACTTTTTTAAAGAGTTGTTTATTGGGGTCAGCACGTGGTGTGGTGGTTAAGGGCGCTGGACTCCCACATGACCAACTGTGCTTTAAGTCCTGGGCCTAGCGGCTCACTTTTTCACTTTCCCTCTCTCTTTTTCTCTCTCTCTCTGTCCCTCTCTAATCAAATTGAAATAAACAAATAAAGTTAAAAAATAATTCTTTAAAAAAAGTTGTTTATTTATTTTGTTTATGATTAATGTTATTTAATTTATATAGGGCACATGCACTCATGAGAGAGAGAGAGAGAACAAGCCACCAGGTCTAGGTCTTGAACCACAGTCAGCCATCTCTCTTTTTCTCTCTCTCTCTGTCCCTCTCTAATCAAATTGAAATAAACAAATAAAGTTAAAAAATAATTCTTTAAAAAAAGTTGTTTATTTATTTTGTTTATGATTAATGTTATTTAATTTATATAGGGCACATGCACTCATGAGAGAGAGAGAGAGAACAAGCCACCAGGTCTAGGTCTTGAACCACAGTCAGCCATATGACCGTGGTTCAAGTCCCGGACCCAGTGGCTTAAACTCATGCTGGTCACATGTGCATGTGTGCCCAAGATCCTGAGAAGAGAAGGGATTGCGGCGTGGCCATCCCTCTTTGGGGGTGATTTCTTGCTTTCTATCTCTCTGTCTTTCTGGTGATGTATGTGCCCTATAGCAAAAACCTCTCAAAAATTTTTTTATTTTGATACATTTTTCAGAGATTGTGACTGCATCTCTTAAAATGCTCTTTATATCTGTTTTTTTAGAAAGATTTTTGCTGGGCCCAGTAGTTAGCATAATGGCTATGTCACTGAACTCCCATGTAGTCAACCACGGTTTGTGTCCCAGACCCAGTGGCTTAAAACTCACGCTGGGTGCATGTGTGTGCGTGCCCAAGATCCTGAGAGGAGAATGGAGGAGAAGGAATTGTGGTATGGCCATCCTCACTGGGGGGCGGTTTCTCGCTTTCTGTCCCTCTGTCTCTCTCTGTCTGTCTGGCGAGCACATGCGCCCTATAGCAAAAACCTCTCCAAAAAAAAAAAAAAAGATTTTTGCTATAGGGTGTGTGTGCTCACCAGAGAGACAGAAAGTGAGAAATCACCCTTCCCCCATGGGGGATGGCCAGGGTGTAATCCCTTCTCCTCCATTCTCCTCTTGAGACTTTCAGTACGCATACACACATGCACTGCATGAATTTAAGTCGAAGGGTCCAGGACTTAAACTGCAGTCGACTGCGTGGGAGTACAGCGATATAACCATTATCCCATCTGGTGGTTCCTTTATTCATATCTATTAAATGGATGGATTAAAGCATCCTTATTTCTTAAGCAGTTGGTGTCTTACTATAATGAAAGGTGCAAAAAATTGAGAGCCAAAGTACAAAGTCACCATAACAAGTAATCACCACTTGTTTTCCACTGAAAATGGCAGATTCTTCCCCGGGCCCTCCTCATAGTGGCTCCTATGGACCATGGCAGTCCTGAACCTCCAGATGCTCTGTCCCAGGATGGCGCTGTTGGAAGCTCTGAGAAATGCACAGAGTCTGAGTGTTGGAGAAATGATGGCACCACACCAAACCCACCTTTTCTCACACCTTCTCTATACTTCTGTATTTATTCTCTCTTACTTGTGAAATAAACTCAATTGTAAATCATCCAGACTAAAAGTTGCTTATCCTAACAGTCTAAGGTAAGCCCTCCCTGCTGAGATACCATGATCCAAATAAAACCAGTCTCTATGTGTCCAGTTTTTGTCTTGGACCATTAAAAACAGTATGGAAGCCAGCAGGTGGTGTGGTGGTCAAGGTACTAGATTCCCACATGGCTGACTGCCGCTTGAGTCCGGCTTGAGACACGGACCTGGCAGCTTGCTTTCTCACTTTCCCTCTCTCTCTCTGGTGAGCAAATGTGTCCTATAGCAAAATTAAAAAAAAAAAAAGTTAATTAAATGTAATAAATAATTATTTTTAAAAAATAGTATGTGCTAACAGGAAAAGTCATGCTTTACCTAGACAAAGCTATCTTTTCTTTAAAAATTTATTTTCTGAGCTCTCTTAATCCTATTCTTAAAATTAAAATCCTTAAAATTATTTAGCAAGATGTAGGAAAGATTGTATTTATAAGCCACCCATAAATGATTTCTCGTCTTACTAGTGCCTAGCAAACTCCAATCATGTGAGCTACATAAGGCACTGGGAAATTGACTTTGGTCCTCCTGAGAAATATTAGTTACATCCTCAGGAATTCATCTGGAGAGAGCATTTTATCCAGAATCATTAAAAAGTAGCTAATCACCTTCGTTTAGCTTTCTGAGTTTGTGCTCTCTCAATTGCTGGCTGCTGAACTAAGTGACTAGGACACAGAGGTTGGGGGTGTATCGTGAGGCATACTGTAAAGTATATAACATCGGTATATAGGTCAGAATTTCTGAATTATGGTTCTAACTCTGGTTCCAACTAACTTTAACAAGTAATTTAACCTTGATGATTTAAAAATTTTTTTTCTTTAAAAAGTCATGTGGTTGGGACCAGCAGTTAGCATAATGGCTATGTCGCTGGACTCCCACGTAGTCGATCACGGTTTGCGTCCCGGACCCGGTGGTTTTGCCCTATAGCAAAAACCTCTCCAAAAAAAAAGTCATGTGGTTGAACTAGGCAGCTCCTAAATATCTCTATATGCCCAAACTACATCGTTATATAATTAGCTCACCACGGGAAACCCTCAAAGAATCCCAGACACTGCCTCCTTCCTTCATTCCTGACAGGTCACTGAATATGACTCTTCACTTCTAGGCTATCTTCCCTCCCTCTCTCTCTCTGGTGAACAAACGTGATTTTCACTTGCTTTCTTTTTCCTACTTGCTTTTCCCTTCTTCTTTTTTCATTTCTTCCTTCCTCCCTCCCTCCTTTCTTTTCACCATCATGAGAAAATTTATTATCTCACATAATGAGAAATCCAGAATACAGGCTATGCTGCCTTTTAACTAAATATGACATGCATAAAAATATTTAAAAATCTTTGGGGGAAAGGAAAACACCTTGTGATTTTGATTACCCGTAGGATGACCTCAGTATGGCTTGGGGATTTCTGTACCTTTAGGGACTACCCTAGAATAAGTATCCTAATTATAGTTCCTCTGTCCTCTAAATTCAGCAGTAGCCATTTAAATAAAGCTGCCACCTGAGTCCTCAGTCTTCTTATCCTCCCTAGAGGCTTAATTAAGTTCACTTGTTAGTATATGACCAGACTTTATGCTTCCGCCATCTTACCTAACCAAAATCCTACATGAAGATTGAAATAGTAGAGTGTCAATCCGCTGAATTAATATCAAATAAAGGGAGACCTTATTTAGATAAAGTGTGAAACAAATTTGTATTGCTCAAGAGAATATTTTGTCAAAAAGTTTAATTCTATCAAGTTTGTCCCTAAGAGGCACATGCACTCACTGACGAGAGACAGAGAGGGAAAGTGAGAAATTATCCCCACCCCCACCCCGGGTGGAGATGGCTATGCCACAATCCCTCTCCTCCATTCCCCTCCTGAGATTTTGGGCACGCACACACACATATCTGGCTTGATTTTCAAGCTGCCAGATCTGGGACTAGAACCATGTTAGTCATGTGGGAGTCTAGTGCCTTAACCACAATAGCACCTACTAGACCCTCAAATTTGACTCTTCAGTTACCTCATCCTGAATCTTCCCCTCACACCCAACTTGGTTTAGATCGACTCTACTAATTCTTATCCTACTAACATACATTCTTCATCATAGGCCACAGTAGTCAGGATTTTTTAAGAGATTTTTGCCAAGGTGCGTGCGATCACTAGAAACACAGAAAGAGACAGAGAGAGAGGAAGTGAAAAATCACCCCCCCGGGGGATGGTCACACCACAGTCCCTTCTCCTCCATTCTCCTCTGGGGATTTTGGGCATGCACACACATGCACCTGGTGAGTTTCAAACAACCAGATTTGGGACACGAACTACGGTTGGCCATGTGGAAGTCCAGAGCCTTAACCACTATACCACCCATTAACCCCCTAGTCAAAGATTTTAAACAGAAGTTAGAAAGTGCAAAGAAGAGGAGGACCAGCAGTTGGCATAATGGTTATGTCGCTGGACTCCCATGTAGCCAACCACGGTTCAAGTCCTGGACCCAGTGGCTTAAACTCATGCTGGACACATGTGCGTGTGTGCCCAAGATCCCAAGAGAAGAATGGAGGAGAAGGGATTGTGGAGTGGCCATCCCCCCTGGGGAGTGATTTCTCACTTTCTGTCTCTCTGTCTCTCTCTTTCTGGTGAGCACACGCACCCTATAGCAAAAACCTCTCAAAAAAAGGGAAAAGAAAAGAAAGTGCAAAGAAGTTAACTTACTAAGTTAACTTACTATAGATTTTCACATTCAAAGAATTCACAAATTAGGAGGTCAAGCAGTGGTACAGTGATAAACGCTGGTCTTTGTGAGGCTGGCCCTCATGGGAATGTTCCAGGTTTGTGTCTGGAGACCTCCCTGAGTACACTGGGCATGTGCACAGTCATGATCTGGGGCTGGGTGGAAATGGGGGTAGATCACAGCATCAAGACACTGTGGGGAGTGCTCTTTGTCTCCTTACCTGTCTCTCACACTCATAGAAGAAATAAATAAACAAGAAAAGAAAAAAAAGATCCCCAAATAGAAAGACAAATAGAGAACAAAAGTTTAAACAACATGACAAAAGGCTATGTCGCTGAACTCCGCAGTTCAAGTCCTGGACCTCACACAGGGTGCATGTGTGTGTGTGCCCAAGACCCCAAGAGGAGAATGGAGCAGAAGGGATTGCAGCGTGGCCATCCCCCCGGGGGATGATTTCTCGCTTTCTGTCTCTCTGGCGAGCGCACACGCCCTGTAGAAAAACCTCTCAAAAAAAACAAAAAAAAAAAACAAAAACAAACTCCCTATGCCGGATGAGCAGGTGGAGTGGTGATTGATGAGCTGGATTCCCACACGGCAGACTACGGTTCAAGTACTGGACCTTGTGGCTTGAAAATCATGCCAGGTGCATGTGTGTGCATGCCCCAAATCCCAGGAGAATGGAGAAAAGATTGCAACATGGCTGTCCCCCCTGAGGGGGGTGATTTCTCAGTTTCCCCCCCTCTCTCTCTCCAGTGAGTGCATACACCCTTGGGCAAAAATCTTTAAATAAAATTCTTATGTGTTTAGGAAGAGTAACAGTTCCTTACCAGAGTGACAGAGTGGTTTAACCTTTGGGAATCAATGCTACCTCCCTTTTATGAAAATTTCCTTGGGAAAGTCAGCCACCCAGAGACAGCCGAGTATCTGAAAGTCAGCTAGCCAGCAACAGTCTTGCTAGAATAACACACTCTAGTCTCTGTAACTAAGAAAAACCCCATTTCTTTTGTTTTTAAAATTATTTATTTTGCATTCATTCACTAAACATCATCACAGCATACAAGATGCAGTTTCCCATCCAGCCACATACATTATAGCAAAAATCTCTCTTTCTCTCCATATATATATATATATATATTCCCCTCCATTTCTCACCCTCTGTCATTTCCCACCCTCTTTCCACTCTATTTCTGGTATCTGCAGTTGCTTTCCATTCCTTTTTTTTCCTCCCACATTTTATTGGTTAACAAAGTACCTTAACTGATCTAACTACTTTCAATAGCAAGTTCAGCTGATATATAAATATCTGTGAACAATTGTTTGACTTTAGGCATAAAACTGTGAGTAGAATGAATATACTATAAAATACTACCTAGTTGAGGCTATATAGCTTACTGTGGTCATTAAATAGGTATTTTTTAATATATTTTTTAATTTCAAGAAAGGCAGTTTTTAGCTTTAATAAATGAACATTTTAAAATGTTAAGAGAACTTTGCTTAAGACTTAAAAGCCAGGAAGCAGTTCAGGATTCTGTTCAAATAGTAGTTACCTGGATCTGTTGACAATTAAAGAGAAGACAAAAATCCTTATCTCTTGACTACAAAGCATCGAAAAAGGTCAGTATTGTTATAGTCAAAAACCATAAAATTCTATTTTATCAGCTCAGTCTCATGTACTTAATCTAACTTCAGTTGTGGTCCAAGCTTTCTGTTTAAATTCTGGAAGATAATATGAAGATAATATTCACCTCTGGACTTGTCTCTACCATTAAGCCAGCCCTTTTTTTTTTAAAAAAAAACTCTTATATCTGTGTGTCTGACTTTAGTTTTCCTGATAAAACAACTCCTTCAGAACTTCTTGGAGAACTGTTCTGGTGTTGGTAAATTTTTTCAGGTTTTGTTCATCCGAGAACGTTCTTTTCTTCTCTTCCCATATGAAGGATAATCTTGCTGAGTATAGTACTCTTGGTTGGAATTATTTTGGAGAGACATTCTTGGGTTGATTCTATTTGGGGTCCTTTGTATTTCTTGGGACTGGATCTTTGAATGCCTCTCTAGGTTTGGAAAGTTTTCTTACAGGATTTCATGGAATAGATTATCAATGCCCTTCTGAGTCTCTTTGCCTTCTTGGATACTAATTATCTGGATGTTTGACGTTTGAGGATATCTAGTATTTCTCATATATTATTCTCATTTTTTAGACTATTTTCTCAGTCTTTGTGGTGGAATTTTTTAGACCAGTAATTCTATTTTCCATATCTGATAATCCATGTTCTGTATGATCTAGTCTGCTTTTAATACTGTCAAGGGAGGTTTTGATTTCCCGTATTACAGCCTTCATCTCTAACAATTCTATTTGATTCTTTTTTATGATGTGTATTTCCTCTTTCAGATCGTGCAAGCTATTTTCTCAGTCTTTGTGGTGGAATTTTTTAGACCAGTAATTCTATTTTCCATATCTGATAATCCATGTTCTGTATGATCTAGTCTGCTTTTAATACTGTCAAGGGAGGTTTTGATTTCCCGTATTACAGCCTTCATCTCTAACAATTCTATTTGATTCTTTTTTATGATGTGTATTTCCTCTTTCAGATCGTGCAAGAACTTCCTCACCTCCTGGAACTCCTTGACTCTATTCTCCTGCCTCTTCTGGAGTTCACTGTCTCTCTCCTCTTGTATCTCTGTTAACTTTGTCACTAGAATTTAAATTCTTCATCAAACATTTCCATGATTTCCATTGAACTGTCTGTAGATGAAGAGGAGTTATTCTTTTCCCTTGGGGGGGAGGTATTATCTTGATTTCTCATATTTCTTGTGCCTCTGTGGTGATTTCTAGTCATCTGATGGATTATACGATCATTCCTAATTTCTAGAAGTTCAGTCTGAACATTCACAGCCGTGCAGGAGGAGGTGATCTGCAATCTCTTTGTCAATTAGTTTTTATCCCTTGTTGCAGCAGATTTAGTGGATATAGAGGAATATGTTGATCCTAATAGTATTTAGATGTTTGGCTATGGTTCCCTTAGATCCATCTAGATACTCAGTGAATGGAGACTGAGCAGCAAAGTGATGAGGTAAAACACAAAGAATAAGAAAACAGAGAGAGAGAAAATAAAACAAAAAAAGAGAGAAAAAGAAAAAAGAGAAAAAACAACCAAAAAATTATTAATTTTTTACAGCAATGGAGGAGTCTTCTGAAGGCCTGCCCCTTGCCTCTCCTAGAGAGAATGGGAAAAGGGGATTATCAGCAAGATGAAGGAGGATCTATCTGAAAGCCAAGAGAATACTTTACCTTAAAAAAATTTTTTAAAGGAAAAATTGCAAAAAAGTGAGAAGACAGAGAGGCAAACAGAGAGAGAAAGAGACAGAGAAAAGGATAGAGGGGTGCCCTACCACTCAAGACTGGGGGCTGAAGGCTGAATTATCAGTAGAAAAATCTTCATTTCTCTTATTCCCTAAATTCACTAGTTCCCAGCAGCAATGGAGGAGTTGTCTTCTCAGAAAAAAAAAAAAATTCTGAGGCTAAGATAGACCTAATCCTTGCTTCTGTAATAAATACAACCACTAAGCAAATACTTCCTCAAATCTCAGCACACTGGCAGTTTGTTTTCCTCCAGGGTACTGTGCCTAATGAGTGTGGTCATCATACAAGTCACATAAAAAATGGCCTTAAGTGATTTACTTACAAGAATAGCTTAACAAAAGTTGCTTAACCAGCTTGCAGATATGACAACCCCAGAAAGTACACCTTCGTGAAAAGTTCCTCAAAGAACACAACCCAAGAATAACAAGTTTCAAGGGGCTGGCAAGTGGCATGGTGGTTAAGGCAGCGGGGCTCCCACATGGCTGACTGCAGTTTGAGTCTCGACCTGGCGGCTTGCTTTCTTACTTTCCTTCTCTCTCTCTGTCTCTCTGGTCAACTTCAAAGATAAAAAAATAATAAAATCATGACAACGAATAAAAGTGAATAAAATAATTCTTTTTTTAAAAAACAAAGAGGAAGAAAGAAAGAGGAAGGAAGGAAGGGAGGGAGGAAGGGAAGAGGGAGGAAGGGAGGGAGGGAGGGAGGGAGGGAGGGAGGAAGGAAGGGAGGAAGGAAGGAAGGAAG
>NW_006205376.1:591781-598264 GCF_000334495.1 Tupaia belangeri chinensis | reverse complement strand
CAGAAAGAGGGGTGGAAATAATTCTAGGAACTAGAAATGGAAAATGTTTTATAATGTGCATGATCGAGTCACTATGCAGTGTGTACTGGATGGGAGATCGCATTTTGTGTGCTGTGATGATGCTTAGAGAAGGAATGTAAATTGAGTTACGAAAAAAAAAGTTTCAGGAAAAAAAATATATATCTATTCAATGACTGCAGTATGATATGTAGCCCCAGGTAGGTCCTACTTTATAGGTGCGCCCTGGGGGTGATTTCTCGCTTTCTGTCTCTCTGTCTCTGTCTGTCTGTCTGGTGAGCGCACGTGCCCTATAGCAAAAAAAAAAAAAGAAAAAAAGAAAAAAAAGAAAGAAAGAAAAGAAAGTAGTTAGATTATTAGATTATTTAAGAAATTTTGTGAATCAATAAAATGTGTGTGGGGGGGAAGGAATAGAAAACACATAGATACCGGAGAGAGTGTGGGAGGAGAGTGGGAAATGGCAGAGGGTAAGAGATAGGGAATCAAGGATGGGGGAAAAAAAGGCAAAACATACAGAAAACAAGAAATGGAAGATCATTTGCTGACAATAACATGTTTGTTGATGTGCTTGATTGAGACAATATATACTGTACTCTGGATGGAAAATCTCATATAAATGGAAATTGTAAAAAAAAGTTAAAAAAAAAAAAGATAGTGGCGTGCCCCCCCCCCACACACACACACAGGTGATTTCTCACTTTCTGTCTCTGTCTTCCTGATGAGTGCACGCGCTCTATAGAATACTTCCCCATTCTTCTCCCTCTTTAGGACATTTGGCAGGTTTTTCTCACAGGCTTGTCCTAAGCCTGTTCCTTAATACCTAATAAGGGAATGATAAAACTTAGGCAATGCCCAGGAAGATTGGACATCCCACAGTACTCACCCAATGAGGAACTTGGGGGAGGGACTTGCACACTAGGGAATAAATTGCTTGTTGTAACCAACTTGGGCATGCCTGCCTGTTAAGACACCTGATCTTGCAAGACTGCCATTAAACTTTCCCTTCCCCGCACCATACCTCGTGTCTTGGTGACCAGTCTTTGTCATTGGACAGGAGAAGCATGCTTCTCACAGTCATAAATTCATCTTTTTAGTTTTAGATACTGCCTTATAGTCCTTTCCTTTAAAGGAGCCAGACATAAATAAGCAAACACAGTAGAAAAATGTGCAAAGGAAAACATGAGACAACAATTCACAAAGAAAGATTCTGAAGTGCCTAATAAAATGAGGAAATGTTCAATCTTTTAAATAATCATAGAGGGATCAGCAGATGGTGTAATGGTTATGTTGCTCAACTCCCATGTAGTTGACCGTGATATGAGTCCCAGACCCAGTGGCTTGAAACTCGTGCCAGGTGCATGTGCATGTGTACCCAAGATCCCCAGAGGGAAGTAGAGAAGAGACTGCATCGTGGCCATCCCCCATGAAGGGTGATTTCTTGCTTTCTCTCTCTCTCTGTCTTGTGCATGCGCCCTATCGCAAAAATCTCTCTCAATAAATAAATAATCACAGAAATGTAAATTAAAGCATTGAGATAATTTAAAAAAAAAAAAAAGCTTAATGTTGGGACCAGCAGTTGATGTAATGGCCATGTTGCTGAACTCCCATGTAGTCGACCATGGTTTGAGTCCTGGACCCAGTGACTTAAACTCACACCAGGCACGTGTATGTGCGTGCCCAAGATCCTGAGAGGAGAATGGAGGAGAAGGGATTAGGGAGTGCCCCCCCACCCCCAGGCGATTTCTCACTTTCTGTCTCTGTCTTCCTGATGAGTGCACGTGCTCTATAGAAAAAATCCTTCCCCCCCAAAAAAAAAAGATTAAAGCCTTAAATAATCTTTACTTTATTTCAGAAGTTTTATTTTTATTCCTTGACCTTCCCTCAGAGAGAGTGAGAAGATAAGAGAGAGAAGTACAACAAGGGGAAGTGAGGAGGATTGGGGAAGAAAGAAGCAAACAACTTAGGAACAAACTGTTGCTGTGTCAAAAATAAAATCGGACCAAGTTAGGAAATATTTCAAAGCTTATTGTCATGAGAATGTACACATTGAGATCCTCAGACTTCAAACCAAGTGGTAAAGGCTTGTCTTGCAGTAGTTACAACACAGTTTATAAGCAAAGAGGAGGAAGTGTTCTGACCTTTTTCATGATTGGCTGTTATACATTAACAATCTCTTTAGGGTAAGCAGAGCTGTTTAAACTGATCTGTCCACAGCTGATTGGTTTAGTTTCACTGAATCCTGCCGATAAGGATGTAAAGCTTAGGTTTTCCATGTTGATGATTAGAACCAGTGAAATCCACATGACTTAAGTTTTGGTTATGTGGTTATGGTGTTTAGCCTTGGGGTATATCTTATCAGTGGCCTTAATTTTTTCTTTTCTTTAACAGTTGTGCTAATAGAAGATAGTGAAAACAATGGAACAGACAATTCACATAAGAAAATAAAAAGTCAGGGCCAGCAGGAGGCATGGTAGTTAAACGCACTGGACTCCCACATGGCTGACCATGGTTTGAGTCCCAGACTGGTGACTTGCTTTTTCACTTTCCCTCTTTTTCTCTTTCTCTCACTCAGCCTTTCTCTAGTCAAGTTAAAAATAAATAAATAAAGTTTTTTTTAAAAAGAAGTTAAGTCTGAGGAATATGAAAAACTCAGATATGAGGGTCAGTAGATGACGTGGTGGTTAAGGCGCTGGACTCCCACATGCCTGACCATGGTGTGAGTCCTGGACCTGGCAGCTTGCTTTCTCACTCATCTTTTTGTCTTTCTCTGGTGAGTTCATGTGCCTTACAGCAAATTTAAAAATAAAATAAATAAGTAAAATGAAATGAACAATTCTTAAAAAAACAAAAACCTCAGGACCAGTAGATGGCATAATGGTTATGTCACTGGACTCCCATGTAGTTGACCACAGTTCAAATCCTGGACCGGGTGACCTAAAATTCACACCGGTTGTGTGTGTGTACATGCCCAAGATCCCAAAAAGAAAATGGGGGAGAAGGGATTGTGGTGTGGCCATTCCCCCAGGGGTGTGATTTCTCACTTTCTGTCTTTCTGTCTCTCTGGTGAGCACATATACCCTATAGCAAAAATCTATTTAAAAAAAAACACAGATGAATTAAAATAAGATATACCATCATGTTATAATGTCAAATGATTAAAGTGGTGAGGGTGAGTTAGCAGTAACAGCTTTATACTCTTATTTCACTCACTGCTATCGTCATTGGACCTGTTCCTCTCTAATAATACTATTTGTATTCAACTCTACTGTTTTCAGATTTTTTAAAAAGTTTATACATTTCTTCTATTAGTGAGAGACAGAGATAGACAGAAAGACAGCCTCCCAACAGGGTCCCGATACCCACCCCAAGCCTCGGCTAACCCCAGGCATGGACATATATGTGTACTGTTGTTCTCAGGGAGGTCTCTAGATGCCAACCTGGAACCTTCCCATGTAGGTAGGCCATACAGAATGTCATGCTTTACTGCCATGCCATTATCCAGTCCCTGCTTTCTGATTTTGGTGTAACTACATCGGTTTTCTTTTTGCCATGTATACCTTTTCTATCCAGTTACTTTTTACTCTGTTCTTTTCCATTAATAAGCTTTTAACCTTTCTAAGACAAGACTTTTAGAAGGTGGAGCCTTCCTGATGGGATCAATGTCCTTATAGGAAACCATAAGAGGTCTGGTGCACAATGGTAGTGTACCTGGACCCACATGGTCAGAACCAAGTTCATGTCTGAAGACCTCTCTGTACATGATGGGCAAGTGCATATGTGTAGATATAGCTGTGACCTGCAGTGGATGAGCCTGGAGAAAGAAAGATGGTGGTGTTCAGATCCTATTGGTGGTGCCTGTCTCTATCTGTCATGCTCTCTCTCGTGGAAGAAGAAAACTGTAATTGAAAAAAGAAAAGTACAGATGACAAGCCCAGCCCATGGCCTAGTGATGATGTGAGCTAGATACCACATGGCTGACTGTAGTTTGAGTCCTGGACTTGACATGGGAGTGCTGGTCCTTGTCCTGCGTTCCTAAAGAATTAGAGACAAACAGACAAATGGAGAGGGTAGTAAGCCAAGTTTACTAGGAAAGAAGTACGGCTTCCAGCGGAGTGGAAGGGGGACTCAAGCAAGTAACTCCTAAAGCAGGAACAGTGTCCATTGTCACATACGTTTTAAGGAGTACTAAGTTTTTCTTAACATACAGGACAATCAATCATGTCGACAGTCTACACGCCCTGCCAGCAGGGGTCTGGGTAGTTAATATTTTATCTTACAATGGAACTAGGGAGGCTTGCTCTTTGTTCTCTTTGAAGTACTTCCATATAGATTGTTCTTGTCTTGTTCTGGCTTTTCTCAAGCAGAACAGACCCTCATATTTCTTTCTTGGAATATAAGATTGATAAGGGAAATTAATAGGCCATGCTGACTTCTCAAGCAGGGTGCAAACAATTCTGGCTGTATGCAGTTCTCTGTGTGAGCAAGCAGTGAGAGCTAATAATTAATTTCTTTTTAAAATTAATTAATTCCATTAAAAATTATTATTTATTTTAACTTTTTTTTAATCATTGTATTTTAATTTAATCAGAGAAAGACTGAGACAGAGAGAGAGAGAGGGAAAGTGAGAAAGCAAGCTACCAGGTCCAGAACTCAAATTGCAATCGGCTACGTGGGCCTTTATCCGCCATGCTACCTGCCAGCCCCTTAATAATTGATTTCTAGAGAGAGGAGTAAATGCTTTCTATTAAAGGCTTGACTACAATGACTGTACCTTGTCTGTACTTTCTATTCCACAAACTCCTTACTCTATCTACCTAATGAGAGTCTTTTTATAAAAAATGATTGTGTTTATTTTATTTATCATCATTGTTATCTTTTAATCTGACCAGAGCAAGACAGACAGAGAGAAAGAGAAAGTGAGAAAGCAAGCTGCCAGGTCCAGGACTTGAACCATGGTCAGCCATGTGGGAGTCCAGCACCTTTAACCACTATGCCACCTGCTGGCCCCTTATGCTTATTTCAGACTCACAGGTTGAAAAGCACGCTGTGTGTGTCCCTGCCCAAAATCCTAGAGAATCCTAGAAGGAGGGAGAAACGGAGAAGGGATTACTGTATTAACATGCCCCATGAGGGTTGCTTCTTGCTTTCCTTCTCTTTTTCTCTGTCTCTTCCAGCAAGTGTATGTGCCCTCTGGTAACAACAACAAAAAAGATGACAGTTGTAGGATACAGCTAAGTAGCATGTAGAAAGAAATGTATACTTAAAAAACTTATATTAATAGGTAAACATCTATGGTAAGTCAGAAAACCAGCAAACGAAATCCAAGGAAAAAGGAGCGAGATAGTTACTTTAAAAGAAAACACAAAATTAAGTAAGACTATCAAAAGCAAGACAGAAGTGTGAACAGACACTTTACCTTAGTTATATGAATAGCAAATGAGACCATGAAATGATGCTCAATACCATTTAGTCATTGGGGAAATACAATGACTCATACTAAAAAGATTAACAGGACCAGCAGATGGCATAATGATTACATCACTGGCAATGATGTAGTTGACTGTGGTTCAAGTCCTGGATGTGGCGACTTACAACACCCTGGGTGTGTGTGTGTGTGAGATCTAAGATCCCGAGAAGAGAATGGAGGAGAAGGGATTGTGGCATGGTCATCCCCCTGAGGGAGTAATTTCTCGTTTTCTTTCTGTGTCTCCAGTGAGCTCAAATGCCCTATAGCAAAAATCTCTCTCTCAAAAAAAAAAAGAAAGAAAGAAAGAAAAGAAAAAAAGACTAACAATACCAGATGCAGACCATTTGGAACACTGCTGATGAGAATGCAAAATGGTATGAATCTTTTTGAAAAGAGCTTTCTTATTAAAGATAAGTACAGGAAACATATACTTATCACGTAACCCAAATACTTAACCAAAATAAATGAAAATGTGTCCATACAAAGACTCACATATAACTGTTCATTGTAGTTTTATTCATAACATGAATTATTTATTCCTGAACTGGAAATAACCAATAAAAGGTACACTGTGGTACACCCATACAATGCAATACTTACCACTAAAAAGGAACTATTAATACATATCATGACACTTCTGTATCTCAAAAGTATCATGCCAAAGAGCTAAATACAAAAGACTAGATTATATAATTCCACATATATAAAATTACAGAAAACATAAACTATATAGTATAGAAAGCAGATATTATTAAACTAATGTGAAATATTCTGTTAATCATCTAGCTGATCTCTCTTAAGGGGTTACATAATGCAAAGAAAATAACATAGCTAAGAGAGCCAGATCTCACATGGCCATCCATGTTTTGAATCCTGGTCCTAGAGGCTTGAAAAACATCCTGGGCAGGGCTGACAGGTGGCATCATGGCTAGGGACATTGAACTCCCACATAGCAGACCATGGTTCGAGTCCTGTACCTGGTCACTTGCTGTCTCTCT
>NW_006205376.1:586547-591750 GCF_000334495.1 Tupaia belangeri chinensis | reverse complement strand
TTTCTTGTTAAATAAAATAAATAAATAAATAAATAAATAAATAAATAAATAAAGCTAAATGAAATTTTTTTTTTTAAAAAATGAAGAGAAGAAAAACATCCTGGGCACATGCATACAATGCCCAAAATCCTAATAGGAAAGAAAAATATAACAAAAAATATTTCAATGTGACTATGCCCCATGGGGAGGGTGCTTTCTCTCCCTCTGTCTTTTTTTCTCCTTCTGGTGAGTATATGTGCCCTCTTATAATAAAACAAAACAAAACAAAATGCATTTATCAATAAAGATTACTTCTAAAGAAGTTTCTATCGACATTTGACATTGATTGTCTATTACAAAGACTATTTCATTTGAGGTGGCTTTCTTGGAGAGGCTAATTGTTATGGAACAACAGAAAACCCTTGCCCCCAAAACATGGATTTATGAAGTTTGAATACACAAGTGAATGCTTTCCTAGGGGACTTGGAAAAAACACTGAACTCTTACCTTCCTGCTTAAAAACAACAGGAGGTGATTTAGTTGGATATGTTATCTGATGAATGTGTTTTTCAAGTTCCTAGGTGTTTGTCTTATTCCAAGGGTTGTCTGGAAACTTTCTCTTTTATCAATAACTGAACTCTACACATCCCAGGAGACCTTTACTTTTAAATTAAACAAAACAAAACAAAACAAAACAAAAAAACTGTTGTTTCCTCCTATGCCCTAATAAATACAGAGGATCAGAGAGATTTGAGGGGCTCATACCTGCTATGACTTCCCCCTGTCCCTCTTGACTCAGATCTTTGTGTCTAGAGTAGTTAATTCTATGTGTTTCAGTGACTCTCTGCAGGTGGATGTGGAGAGCAGCCAATCTGAGAAAACATGGTGACCTTTAGATGCATGCAGAAACACGCTTCCTTCTGTGAGCTTCATTAGCAATGGCTATGAGAGTATTTGCATACGAAAATGCTATCTGCCTGTTGTCAATTATCTTCCTGTTGTTGTCCATACCCGATACCACAAGGCAGTATCAGGCCAAAGAAAGCCACATGTGTTTATCAGATTTTGCCCCAAAAAGATTGGAGAAATTACATGGCACCGCTCATTTTTGTATCTTCTGATGATTTACATCCTAAAGCAACTAACTGGCTTTTGCATTCTATTTCTTCTTCCCTCATTTTCTGCCCTTTAAAAGAATAAACCTGAGGCTGGTTTCTGGTCATGGCTTTTCTCATTCAGAGAAGCTGGGCCCACCCGATGCCCACTTTTCTATACTTATGTGTCTTTGTTGTTGCATTTATTTTTCTTTTTTCTCTTTTTTTAGCGGGGGGGGGGAGGGGTTTACTATAGGGTGCGTGTGCTTGCCAGAAAGATAGAGACAGACAGAGAGACAGAAAGCAAGAAATCACCCCCTGGGTGGATGGCCGCACCGCAATCCCTTCTCCTCCATTTTCTTCTCAGGATCTTGGGCATGCACGTACACACATCCGGTGTGAGTTTAAGCCACTGGGTCCAGGACTCAAACAGTTGTCGACTACATAGGAGTCCAGCAACACAGCCATTATGCCAACTGCTGGTCCCTGTTGGATTTATTTCTAATACACAGCCCTTACCCACTCAGAAAAACGTGTTCAGTCAGCAGGTCCCGGCAAGTGGAAGTCACAAGTGTTGACTACAGAGTCACAGTAGTGTCTGCAGAGTCCCAGTTAATGGAGATTAGAGCTCTACCAAATTACTCCTTTACTAAGGCAATTAGCAATGTTCCATGGAGAAAGTCCCTGTTTTGTTGAAACTGGAAATTCTTCAAAGGCAAGAATGGTTGCTGTCTTCCTCTTTGCTTTGCCAGCAGATACCCAATGTAAATGGACTAGAAGTAACTCTCATTTGGGAAGTCATAGTACAGTAGCACTGGGTCAAGGCAGAGTGAAGATCAATGTGGTATCCTGAAGGATGCTGGAGTCAAAACTTGGACAGTGAGTCAGTTGCTGTGGAAACCCTGATAGTGGGGCCAAACTGAGGGAGGCTCAGATCAATCTAGGCCAGAAGTAACTAGGCATTCTGAATTTATGTAGATACTCTGTGATGAGATCACCCAACCTTATAATGGCATTTACTTGTCAAGTCCCTGGGATCACCCAAAAATTTCCATTAAGGAATGATTTTCTTTTGGCTTTTTTTTGGGGGGGGGGGGCGGGGGCTTTTTGTTTGGGGGGGGGGGTGGGGGAGGCAGTGTTTGCCATTGGCTGTATATGCTCGCTGCAGAGAGATGGAGAAACATTGAGAGGGAAAGTGAGAAATGGCCTCCTGGCAAGAATGGCCACACCGCAATCCCTTCTCCTCCGATCTCTCCCTGTGATTTTGGGCAGGCATGTACACTTGCCTGGCATGATTTTCAAGCCACCAGGTCCAGACTCAAACTGTGGTCAGCCATGTGGGACTCTAGTGCCTTAACCACCATGTCACCTGCTGGTCCCAAGGTATCATTTTCCTAAGGTAAGGTAACTTCATTATCCCTTTGTCTATATTAAGGTCACTTTTCCCGATCTGTTTGGTTTTTTCTTGACTGCATCCGGGGCCCAGAGTAGATCAAAGCAGAACATTTCTGAGAGGTAAAATGAGGATTCTCAGACATACAGGCATGTGAAGAGAAGGGACGAGTATTACCAAGAAGCCAAATCCAGATGAAATTCTGTCCTCCACTTAAAAACAGAAGATGGCATCCCCAATATGCCTGCACCTTAGTTATACCTCTCCTAAGCTGGACCAGTTGCCTTCTACCCTGGACATCTGGTTCTCACCTTGCAGTTTTCCTTCCCTATCATCTTGGGTATTCTCTTGGCTCCCTTCTTGGTTCCTATTTTTGTTATATCATCCTGTTTCTTAGTTTTCCTCATTTTGGTTGCATATATTATCCTCTTGTAGTTTCTTCAGGAAGGGCATATGAAAGTAATTAAAAAAATATTTTTTTCTTTCTTTCATTCCTTTATTTTTGCTATAGGACGTATGTATTTGCCAGAAACTGATGGAGACAGAGAGAGAGGTAGAGAAAGTGAGAAAGAACCCAGAGAAAATGGCCATGCAGCAATCCCCTCCTTCTGTTCTCTTCTCAAGATCCTGCGCACACGCGCACATGTGCGCAGAGTGTTTTTCTAATTACAGCGTCTGGGACTCAAACTACACTGTCATCCACGTAGGATCCAGCCATCTTAACCTCCGCACCACCTGGCTGACCCTGGAAAGTAATTTAACACTTTGCTAGTCTTTATATATTAATCAAGCTAGTTTGATCATTTGACTGAACAGAGTTCTCCTTTGAGAGCAATTTAACTTTGGAATTTTTAAAAAAGAATTATTTATTTAATTTTATTCATTATCATCATTATTATTTATTTGACCAGAGAGAGACAGAAAGAGAAAGAGGGAAAGTGAGAAAGCAAGCTGCCAGGTCTGGGACTTGAATCACAGTTGGCCATGTGAGAGTCCAGTGTCTAAACCACCATGCCACTTGCCAGCCCTGGAATTTTTTTTAAGAGTTCTTTGGTTGGTTGGTTGGTTGGTTGGTTGGTTGGTTGGTTGGTTGGTTTATTTTTGCCTTAGAGTGCATGCACTCGCTAGGGGAGATAGAGAGTCAGAGACTGTGAGAGGGAAAGTGAGAAATCACACCCCAAGAGGGATGGCCATGCCACAGTCCCTTCTTCATTCTCCTCCCAGGATTTTAAGCACACATGCACATGTGTCCTGTGTGATTTTCAAGCCACTGGGTTCATGGCTCAAACTGCGGTTGGCCATGTGGGAGTCCAGCGATGTACACTATGCCATCTGCTTCCCCCTTTCTTTTCCTTCTTTATTTTTTTGACAGAGTCTTGCTAGATTGCAATCCTCCTGCCTTACCTTCTGAAGTAGCTGGGACTACAGGTGTATGCCCCTGCTCCTAGCTTTTAGAGTTGGCAAGGAGTTAAATCTGGGCCTCCCTTGTGAACTCAGCCTGCCAACTAGCAGGATCAACCAGTATGTGCTACAGAAGCTAGGCCAGGGGGCTGGCAGGTGGCATGGTGGTTAAGGGTGCTGGACTCCCACATGGCTGACTACAGTTTGAGTCCCAGACCTGGCAGCTTGCTTTCTTGCTTTCCCTCTCTCTCTTTCTCTTGCTCTGTGCCTCTCTGATTAAAAAAAAAAAAAAAAAAAAATTTAAAAAATTTTTTTTTTTTTTTTTGGAGAGGTTTTTGCTATAGGCTGCATGTGCTCACCAGAAAGTCAGAGAAAGAAAGAGAGATAGAAAGTAAGGAATCACCCCCAGCAGGGATGGCCACACTGGAATCCTTTCTCCTCCATTTTCCTCTCAGGATCTTTGGCACACACACACACATGCACCTGGCATGAGTTTAAGCCACCGGGGCGGGGACCCGAACTGCGGTTGACTACATGGGAGTCCAGCAACATAGCCATTATGCTAACTGCTGGTCCCAATTTTTTTTTTTTAAAAGCTAGGCCAGAATTTTCTTCTTCTTCTTCTTTCTTTCTTTATTTTTTTGTGTAGGTTTTTGTCATAGGACACAGTTGTTTCCTAGAGAGAGAGAGAGAGAGAGAGAGGCAAAGTGAGAAATCACTCCCTTGGGGAAGATAGTCTCAATCCCTTCTCCTCCATTCTCCCCCTGGGACTTTGGGCATACATGCATGTGGGCACCCTGGGCCAGAATTTTTAAAGCTCTGATGTACTGTCCTCTAGCATAACTGTGTTTCTGTTGAGTAATTCAAAGCAAAATTCCTGTTCCTCTTTTTTGTGTCTCGTTCCTCCCCACCCCCCACTTCCACTTCTGGAAGCCTGAAAATTTCCACTTTCTACTCACAGTTTTAAATTTTAGAATCATATGCTTTGGCATAAGACAATGTTAAATTACTATGATCGACTCTTTCAGTTTGGAAATTTGTGTTTTTCAGTTCTGGGAATTTTTCTAAAATTATTTTATTGTTAACTTCTGTGTTTTTCTCTTTTTGAAAATTCATTATTTGGCTGCTCAACATCATAGAGTGTATAGTTTTTTAAATCTTTTTTTTTTTTAACATTTCATATCTTCTTTTCTTTTTGTTGTACTTTCAGCACGATTTCCTGAATTTTATCTTTCAATTCCTCATGAAGGTTTTCACTTCCTTTTTTTCCCCTTTTTTAATTTTCTTCATGGGAGTGAGTGACAGATGGAGAGAGAAAGCCAAGTACCTTCAGCAG
>NW_006205376.1:545411-586528 GCF_000334495.1 Tupaia belangeri chinensis | reverse complement strand
TCAGCAGGACCTCGTGCCACAACCCTCAGCTTTCTCAGCCAGCCAAGATCATAAGCAAGTATGTGTCCACTCCATCTGTCTCAAAGTGTACAGGCTAATTGGGGAGAATAATCCTCCATCTTTCATCTGGATTCAGCTTCAACTGAGCAGCGTGTTACCACTGAACCACTGGGCTAGTCTTCACTTTTTTTTTTTTTTTTTTTAATTCAGTTTTTTGCTACGGGGCACGTGCACTCGCTAGAAAAGAGAAAGGAAGGGAAAGTGACAAATTATGCCCTAGGGAGTATGGTCACACTGCAATCTCTTCTCCTCTCCAATCTCCTCTCAGGATTTTTTGGCAAGCACACACATGTGCCCCATGTTTTTTAAGCCACCGGGTCTGAGATGTGAACTGTGCAGTAGGCTATGTGGAATCCAGTGTCTTAACCGCTATGCCACCTACTGGTTTTAGTTTTCATGTCTTTAGCTTTTAAAAATTCTTTTTTGTTCTCTGAATGTTCCTTTTTAAAAAAATAACATCCTGGGCCAACGAATGGCATGGTGGTTAAGGGGGCGGGACCCTTTAAGCACTGCCAACGGCTGCCAACTGGCTGTTCATATCTTGAAACCAGCAGTTTGAAAAACACACCAGGGATGGTCTTTGAGATTCCACCATGGCATACTGCGGCCAGAGCCAGAAAGTGCAGACAGTGATGGTGGAACCCGTCAACCTCATCTTCAGTTATTTGCAGAATAGAACCTGGATTCAGGTGTGGTTCTATGAACAAGTGAATGTGTGGCTAGAAGGCTGTATCATTGGTTTGGATGAGTGTATGAATCTTATATTAGATGATGCAAAGGAAATTAATTCTAAAACAAGGTCAAGAAAACAACTGGGTTGGATTATGTTAAAAGGAGATAACATTACTCTCCTACTAAGTGTCACCAACTAGAAATGATACAGGAAATGAGAACTGGCTGAGAAGACAGTAGTCTGTTCCCTTCACGGAAAGTATAGTTCTAAAAATGTGTTCATACTGTTTTGATTACCCTTGTGTTATTACTAGTCAATAAAGGATTGTTATTATGAAAGAAAGAGAAAGAAAGAGGGAAAGGAAGGAAGGGAGAAGGAAGGAAGGAAGGAAGGAAGGAAGGAAGGAAGGAAGGAAGGAAGAAGGAAGGAAGGAAGAAGGAAGGAAGGAAGAAGGAAGGAAGGAAGACAGATACATCAGGAACATGTACATGTGTGCCTAAAATCCCAGAGAAGAATGGACTGTGGTGTGGTCATTTCCCCTAGAGGTGCTTTCTCACTTTCCATCTCTCTCTCTCTCTCTTTCTCCCAGTAAGCATACATACTCAGTAGCAAAAAATTTTTAAAGAATTATTTATTTTATTTATCATTATTATTATTTTAAAATTTACTACAGGGCACATAGGCTCACCAGAGAGAGACAGACAGACAGAAAGGGAAAGTGAGAAAACAAGCCACCAGGTCTAGGACTTGAACCACAGCTGGCCATGTGGAAGTCTAGTACCTTAGCCACCACGCCATCTGCTAGCCAGCCCCCCAATAGCAAAAAAAAAAAAAATTTTTTTTTTGAGAGTGTTTGTTACTCTTGTTGTTATAGGTGCATGTGCTCACCAGAAAGAGAGAGAAAATGAGAAACCACTCCTCGGAGGGATGACCATACCACAATCCCTTCTCCTCCATTCTCCTCTTGGGATTTTGGGCACACACGCAAATGCACTCAATGTGAGTTTGAAGCCACTGGGTCTAGGACTTGAACTGCTGTCGACCACATGGAAGTCCAGCACTAAGCATTATGCCACTTGCTGACCCCAATAGCAAAATTTTAAAAAGTAAAAAGATACTTTTCAGGCTGGCTGTGTAGCAGAGCAGCTAGGTGCTGTGCCAAGATCCTACATAGCCCATTAGGTTTTGAGTCCCAGCCCGAGAGCTTAGACAAGGCATATATACTCATGCTCAGGATTCTGAATAGATAGAGTTTTGGATAAAAATGATTACAGTGTGACCACACCCCTTTGGAGGGGTGCTGCCTCTGTCTCCTGGATGCACACACACCCTCTGGCTAAAAGAAAAATCCTGCTCTTGTTTTAAGGATGCAAAATTTTCTCTTATTTCTCTCAGCATTGAAAAATAAAAAATGATAAAAAAAAACACAACTTCAAAAACAGATGAACTATCTTAGCAACAGCCTAGCTTGAATCCACGTGTTTAGGAAAGATAAAACCACAGGCTATTACACAAGCAGCCTTGCTTGGCCAATCAAAGCGGATAGACTTAAACTGCAAATTCTGACCAATTCTTTCCTGTCCCCCCCCACACACACACACACTCTTGTTGACTCCCTCCCTAACAGCATCTTTTGGCTAACTCCCCCCCCCCAATAAAAGTTTATTAAACTCAAGTGCTAAGGCTGCTCAGAGTCCACGTGACTGATTTCATTTGGTCATTTTCTCCTTTGCTGAGCACATTTCTCTTTTCTTTTCAGAAATTTTTACTATATGGTGTGTGTGCTTACTGGAGAGAGAAACAGAAAGTGAGAAATCACCCCCACCCCCACCCCCACCCCCAGGGGAGATGGCCACACTGCAATCCCTTCTTCTCTTTTTCCTGGAATTTTGAGCATGCATACACATGTGCTCAGCATGAGTTTCAAGCCACCGGGTCTGGGATTCAAATAGCAATTAGCCACATGGGAGTCCAGTGTCTTAACTATCATGCCACCTGCTGGACCCTTGAGCACATTTCTTTTCTTTTCTTTTCTTTTTTTTTTTTTTGGTGAGATTTTTGATATAGGGTATGTGTGCTCGCCAGAAAGACAGAGAGAAAAAGAGAGAGAGACAGAAAGCAAGAAATCATCCCCCGGGAGAATGATCACACCACAATCCCTTCTCTTCCATTCTCCTCTTGGGATCTTGGGCACACACGCACATGCGCCCAGCATGAGTTTAAGCCACTGGTTCTGAGACTCAAACTGTGGTCGACCACATGGGAATCCAGCGACATAGCCATTATGCCAACTGCTGGTCCCTAGCACATTTCTAATACAGTAAACTTAATGTTTATGTCATTTTTTAAAGAATTATTTTATTTATTTTCATTTTCCAGTTTGATCAGAGACCGAGAGAGAGGAAAAGTAAGAAAGGAAGCCACCAAGTCTGGGACTTGAACCATGGTCGGCTATGTGGGAGTGCAACACCCTTAACCACCATGCCACCTGCTGGCCCCTGCCATTGTTTGTTTTAACCATAACATATTTATCTAGTGGTCTCTTACGAAAACGTCTGAATTATTTAAAGCTGTCTTTCTCCTACAGATTCTGTTTCTCCAAGAGGCTTTTTGCACGTGCTTGGTCTTTATTTTGCTTGACTGAGGCTTTCTTTAGAGTTTTAAAAATCTTGGGAACAGCAGTTGGCGTAATGGCTATGTCACTGGACTCCCATGTTGTCGACCATGATTCAAGTTCCGGACTTGGTGGCTCTAACTCATGCCAGGCGTGTGTGCATGTGTGCCCAAGATCCTGAGAGGAGAATGGAGGAGGAGAAGGGATTGCAGTGTGGCCATCCCCTGGGGGGTGATTTCCCTCTTTCTGTCTCTCTCTGTGTCTTTCTGGCAAGTGCATGCGCCCTATAGCAAAAACCTCTCCAAAAAAAAAAAAGTAATCTTTCATTTCCTGCTCTTGATTAAGAGTAAAGGATTAAAAAGCTGATTAGAAGTTTTAAGTTTAGGGACCAGCAGTTGGCGTAATGTCTGTGTCGCTGGACTCCCACACAGTCGACCGCAGTTTAAGTCTCGGACCCGGTGGCTTAAACTCACACTGGGTGCATTTGCGTGCCTGCCCAAGATTCCAAGAAGAGAATGGAGTAGAAGGGATTGCGGAGTGGCCATCCCCCTAGGAGGTGATTTCTCGCTTTCTATCTCTCTGTCTCTCTCTGTCTTTCTGGCGAGCGCACATGCCCTATAGCAAAAAAAAAAAAAAAGAAGTTTTGAGTTTGCAGAGAGCGCTCATATTTCTGAGTTTACAGTAGAATAATTTATTTGTTGGGTAATTGCAAGTATCAGTTTTTCTACTACTTTCCTCTTAGACTGCTCAGGTTCCCCAGAGAAAGGGGTGCCCATCTCCTGCCTAGAAGGTAGTATTTGGGGACTAAGTTATTGAGAAGGCTTGTGGAGCAAGAGGTGGTGCTTTAGCCTTCAGGCACATGCGATTTTGTGAACCTCGGTTTTCGTATGGTACAAAAGCCTGAGGTGTGCCTGCTGTTTCCCAGTCCAGACACTCGTTTTCCTTGGTTCTGGAGAGTCCCAGTTTCTGCCACAGTCAGACAGAAATAGTTATCCAAGCAGCATGGACTTGAAGAGAAGATCTGAGTCTGTTGATGGCTCTATATTGATGACTCTATAATATAATCTTACCTGTTTTCAAATTTTCTTCATTGTTGCCATAGAATTCAGTGTCCTCTGTTCCAAATTAATGTGCAATCTTCTACAGGCTTTCCAGCTCCCAAGGGTTTGTTGTTATTCTCATCTTGTGCTGTCATGTCTTTTTTAAAAAATCTCACTACTAGGGCCAGCACATGATGTAATGGTTACGTTGCTCTACTTCCACATAGTCGATCACAGTTCGAGTCCTGGACCTGGCAGCTTAAAACTCACACTGACGCATGTGCAGACATGCCCAAAATCCCAAGAGGAAAATGGAGAAGAGATTGCAGCATGGTCACCCCTTACAGGGGGTTATTTCTCGCTTTCTGTCTCTCTTTGTGTCTCTGGCAAGTGCACATGCCCTATAGCAAAAATCTCTCTTAAAAAACAAAACAAAACAAAACAAAACAAAAACTCATTGCGGTTTTAGGAAGGGAACGAGATTAGATTGGTATGTTCTGTCATCATCTTTTTTTTTTTTTTCTAAATTTCTTTTTTGTTTTTGCTATAAGGTGCATGTGCATACCAGAGAGGGACAGAGATGAAAGAGAGAGAGGGAAAGTAAGAAATCACCCTACAGGGTTGGGACCAGCAGATGGCGTAATGGCTATGTCGCTGGACTCCCATGTAGTCGGCCACGGTTCGAGCCCTGAGCCGGTGACTTAAACTTGCACTGAGCGTGTGAGGGTCTGTGCCCAAGATCCCTAGAGGAGAATGAGGAGAAGGGATTGTGGCGTGGCCATCCCCCCTGAGTGGTGATTTGTCACTTTCTGTCTGTCTCTTTCTGGTGAGTGCATGTGCCCTACAGCAAAAACCTCTCTAGAAGATTTAAAAACTTTAAAAATTAAAAAAAAGAAATCACCCTCCGGGGTCATGACCACCCTGCAACCCCTTCTATTTGACTCTTCTCTCAGGATTTTGAGGTTGCATAAACATATACCTTTTTTTTGTTTTTTTTTTTAATCACTGTTCAGCTTCTGTAAATTCGCTCACTTCAACAGGATGTGGACTTCAGCTTATAGAAAATTTCAAGAATTGAAAGAACAGTTGCTTTCCTAAACACCTGTGACCCTGAGGTAACTCAGAACCAGATACCTATACAACTCCTGTGACATCCCAAAGGGGAAGGCCCAGACTTTAATACAAGCTCCTCTGGGTTCTCCTACCTTCTGAGTGGTGCTTGGTTTCTTGTTGGTCTTTTCTGCAACCCTTTTTTTGTTTTTGCTATAGGGCACATGTGCTCACCAGAGAGAAAGAGAGAGAGGGACAGGGAGAAATCGCCCTCCGGTGGTAAGGCCATCCTGCAATCCTTTCTCTTCTACATTCCTCTTTGGATTTTGGGGATGCATAAATAAGTGCCCAGTGTGTATTCAAGCTGCAGGGTCCAGAACTCGAATCACACAGCTGACCACATGGGATCCAGCCACCTTAACCTCTATGCCACCTCCTGGCTAGTGTTCTATCCACTGAATTAACCTAGAATTCCTCTAATATCAATCCTTTTTTTTTAATCAGCCATGTGGTCTCCTATTGACGTTCTACCAAAAACCCATCTGTAAGGTCAATAGCTCTGTAAGACCATGCTCACCAACAGCTGAACTGTCTTAAGAATATTTAGCGAGGTGAGTAGGGACCATACATTGCGCTCTCTTCCCCCTTTCCTCTGTCCTGTCCTGCAGGCCACAGCTGGAGCTCTAAACATTTTAAGACCATTATTTTTGCCTCATGAAATCGGCCCATAGGGGCCATTCTGGAGGTTATGTTCACCCTTCCACATTAACATCACGAGATTAAAAAAAGCAATGTAATACACTGTAAAGTTATATGTAATCCAATGTAATATAAAGAAGATTATGATGATAAAAAAATTAAAAATAAAATTAAAAAAAAAATCACGAGATTAGAAGTTCTAAGCCCTAAACAAACTTTGCTGATTCCTGTTCATCCATAAGCTAACCTTTTGTTGTGACCTTCAATCACTGTGTACAAACCAGACCCCTGTCTCAGTGACATGGAATCTGCAACAATCTTTAATTGATTTATAAACACTTTCTTCTTTTCCTTAGAAGTTTGGGATTTTGGGGTTTTATTTTTTGTTTGTTTTGTTATAGAGCACATGCTCTCGGCCTGAGACACAGAGAGACACAGACGGAATGTGAGAAATCAGCTCTTTCCCAAATACAAGATGGCAGGTGAAAAATCTGCGAAGCAGGATACTTCAGGATACCTGAAGCTAAGAGGGCTGATGCCAGTGGCCAGGTTAAAAAGGGTGACCCCAAGGCTAAAAAGCCCAAGAAGGGGAAGCCCCATTGCAGCTGAAAACCCGTCCTAGTCCGGGGCATCGGCAGATACTCCCGGTCTGCCATGTATTCCAGGAAGGCCATGTACAAGAGCAAATACTCGGCCACTAAATCCAGGATCGAAAAGAAAAAGAAGGAGAAGGTTCTTATGACTGTCAAAAAACTAGTTGGTGGAGACAAAAATGCTGGTACCCAGGTGGTTAAACTGCACAAAATGCCTAGGTATTATCCCACTGAAGATGTGCCTTGGAAACTGTTGAGCCACAGCAAAAAAACCATCAGTCAGCATGTGAGAAAGCTGCAAGCCAGCATCACTCCCGAGCCCAGACACCAGGAAGGTGAGATCTTTGACACAGAAGAGGAGAAATATAAAATTTCAGAGCAGCCCAAGATTGATCAGAAAGCTGCGGACTCGCAAATTTTACCAAAAATCAAAGCTGTTTGTCAGCTCCAGGCCTACTTGTGATCCATGTTTGCTCTTACAAATGGAGTTTATCCTCACAAATTGGTGCTCTAAATTTTTTACCATGAATCTATTTAAATAACTGATCATAAAAAAAAATAATAATAATTTGAGAAATCAGTCCCTGGGGGTGAGGAGGGATGGCCATGCCACAGTCCCTTCCCCTCCACTTTCCTCTAGGATTTTGGACACACACTCACATGTGCCTGGTGTTTCAAGCCTCCAGGTCCGGGACTTGAACCTGGTTGGCCACGTGGGAGTTCAGTGCCTTTACCACTCCCGACATGCTGACCTGAAATGCTTTATTCTTTCGTTTTGTTTTGTTTTTGTTTTTTAAGAGGGAGCAAGAGAGATTGTTGCTACAAGGCATGTGCACTTGCAGGAGAGACATGAAGTAAGAAGTTATGCCCCAGGGGGATGACCACGTAGCAATCCCTTCTCCTCTATTCTCCCCTAGGGATTTTGGACATGCACGCACACACATGCACTGGGCATGAGTTTCAAGCCTTTGGGTCCAGGACTAGAAATGCAGTCAGCCACGTGGGAGTCCAGCAACACATTAAGGCATCTGCTGATCCCCAGTGCTTTGTTCTTTACATACATAACCTGAGCCTGCACTCCTGACATATGGCCCGTTCTCCACCCAGCCATCAATGGAGCATCTGTTCTGCTTACGTAAGCAAAGAAACTCCTGTCTTCCCCGCAGGACCTCCGGGTGTGTTCTTTGAGCGTGGTAAACATATGGACAAGCCTGCACAGATTTGGAGCTCCCCCAGCATAGTAGTTCATAAGATTAAGGAATGAAACGGTTTGCCTACTGAATAGAGGACTTTTTTTTTTTTTAAACCAGGTCACTTTAATGTTTAATAAATAATTTTTTGAGGACTGCAGACATGTAAGGCTGGCTATATTCAGAAACATCACAGTCATGGTGGTTTTCCAAACTGGTGCATCATCTTCAAAAATTAAAAGGAGTTACTTGTATGCAACTGCTATTAAACCAGTAAGATAGCATTTATGCATCAATCATTTTCAGAATTGTTAGTAACTTGGGCATAGTCCCCCAAATAACCTTGCCTCTTTGTGTCACAAAACCCAACTCGCTCATGTTCACCTCTATGACAGTACCTTTGGTGATAACACCCAGAGTTGTATATAGTGAGGATGAGGGATTCTTCTTTACACCGAGTATTGGCAGGCAAAAGGTGGCTTTCAGTTCAGGGTGTGGTAGGACGTAAGCCCATTGGCCTAATGAATCTTTCATATTTAGGTGGTTTTCTAGTAAAGCCATCTCCAACAAAGCAGACTTTTGTAACCATCCTCTTCCATGCCACCTTCTTTCTCTTTCTTGTTTGAATAACTTTTAATACTTTATTTCTCCCTGGGATTGAATTTTGGGTAGAGGGACTTCCTATTTTCCTGCTTTCTCTTTCCATCTTTGTTTAATCATATTGGAAAGTACTTTAGCTCGGGAATGTCCTTCTCTGTCCAACAGACAGGCAGGGACTGCTCCCTGTGGAGGCTTTTCATTGTTCTTCTGTTTGGTCTTCCTCTTTTCATGCATCTTGATAGTCTTTCTCATTTGTATTTTCTCAGCATGGAGCTGTTTATAATAGAGCTTAGCCTTCAGGTCAATCATGTTTTTCACCTTCTTTGAACATTCATGAGCTTTCAAAGAACTTTCCTTCTTTCTCTTTTTCTCCTTTTGTGGCATGGTGACAGCTGCAGAGTCGCTGGGACCAGATGCAAAGAAGTTGTCAAATTTCAGGTCTCAGAGACCCATGGCCTGACACAGTTGCAAATGGAAAAGCCAGAAATCTTTCTTTTATATGTGAAATTAAATGATTGAATAGTTCAGTAGACACAGAAGATTTCTCTTTAAAATTCTCCTGCTCATTTGTATTTCCTAAATCATTAGCCAGAAGTGTTGTAGTATAAGAACCAGCAGATGGCATAATGGTTACTTTGCTGGACTCTCACATGGTGGACGACAGTTTGAGTTCCCAGACCCAGCGGCTTAAAACTCACGTCAGGCATGTACGCATGTGTGCCCATCCCGACAGGAGAATTGAGGAGAAGGGATTGCGGTGGGGCCAACCCCCTGTGGGGGGTGATTTCTCACTTTCTATCTCTCTGTCTCTTCAGTGTGTGCATGCATCCTATAGCAAAAATCTCTCTCTCAAAAAAAGAAGTGCTGTAATATAAAGAATGTACTGTGGGCCTGCAGGTAGCATAATGGTTAAGATACTGGGCTATCACATGACCAACTGCAGTTTGAATCCTGGACATGGTGTCTTGCTTTCTCACTTTCTCTATCTCTCTGTCTCGCTATGGTCAAATTAAAAAATGAACAATAATAAATAAAATTAAATAAATAATTCTATTTTTTAAAAAAGAGAGAATGCACTGGATTTAGGAGGAAAAGGAAAGGTGGAAAAAAGGAAGAGGAAGAAATGAGAAAAAAGGAGGTGACTCTTTGGCAAGCACATGCACCCTATAGAAAAAAAAAAAAAAAAAAAAAAAAAATTAAAATGTGAAAAATACCGAAAGTTGGGACCAGCAGTTAGTGTAATGGCTATGTCGCTGGACTCCCGTGTAGTCAACCGCAGTTCATGCCCTGGACCTGGTGACTTAAAACTCACGCCGGGCGCGTGTGCTTGCATGCCCAAGATCCTGAGAGGAGAATGGAGGAGAAGGGATTGCGGCGTGACCATCCCCCCTGGGGGATGATTTCTTGCTTTCTATCTCTCTGTCTCTCTGTCTTTCTGGCGAGTACACACACCCTATGGCAAAAACCTCTCAAAAAAAAAAAAATACTGAAAGTTAAAGTTAATCCAGCATCCCAACAACCACACCACCTGCTGGACTCCCACGTGGCCAACTACAGTTCGAGTCCCAGGCATGGCAGCTAGCTTTTTCCCTTTCCCTTTCTCTCTCTCTGTCTCCTTCTGGTTACATTGAAAAATAATAACAAATGGAATTAAATAACTAAATAATTTTTAAAAATACTCTCTTGGAGTCAGCACTGCCACACTGTCACTTCAACTCATTATTAGCCGAAGTAACTCACAGGCAATATGGTCCATCTCAAGTGGGAAGAACTGCAAGATCACATGGCAAAGGGTGGAAAGGTTAAAATCGGAATATAGATAGGATATAAAAAACCAAGAGTAGTCATCCCATCTACTTGACTGACCCTGTGTTTATTTTTTCAAAGTGATATGATGTTCAACATAACAGCAGCATTAGCCCCTAAAGTTACTAGGGAAAGGTATGTGTCCTACAGTGAGGTTGGGTCTAATAGCAAGAGCTAGATTGAAAGGTTATGAAAGAACTCTCAAGTATTTAAATGATGTTTACATAATTTGGCATTCCTTGTCCTTCTCTCCATCAGTTTTAATTTTTCTTCGTATATGCCTAACCTAATTTCTTTCTTTTTTTTCCTTTTTGGAGAGGTTTTCTCTATAGGGCCCGTGCGCTCGCCAGACAGACAGAGACAGAGAGACAGAAAGCGAGAAATCACCCCCCAGGAGGGATGGCCACGCCGCAATCCCTTCTCCTCCATTCTCCTCTCGGGATCTTGGACACGCACGCACACGCACCCGGCATGAGTTTTAAGCCACCAGGTCCGGGACGCAAACCGCATTCGACTACATGGGAGTCCAGCGACATAGCCAATAAGCTAACTGCTGGTCCCTGCCTAACCTAATTTCAAAAAGCTATAAACAAATTCACCTACTTCCTACTTGTTTCAAAGACCACAATATTGAGCACAGTATAGATCTTAACCTTTAAAATTAAAACTCTATACTACTCTTTTTTTTGAGAGGTTTTTGCCATAGGGCGTGTGCGCTCGCCAGAAAGACAGAGAGACACAAAGCAAGAAATCACCCCCCAGTGGGGTGACTACGGCATAGGGCTCACCATCAACCTACGTGCACCTTGTTAAAACTGATCTTTACCTGAGTCCTGTACTGCTGTAAGACAGATAGGTTTAAAAGACCTTTCCACTCTTTTGTGTTCCTAGGAACAGCGTAATGCAAAAATCCACTCTTCTCTGTATGACTTGGATAAGAGTAAAGGATACCCTCCTTGTCTACCCATGACAAGGCTTAACAGAGGCCTCCCAAATTCTCATTCTTTGTCTCGTAAAATAATTAACTAAATCTTTCACATTGACAAATCTCGACAAAATACCTGATCATGTGACTTGACAAAACTTAATTTAGGCTTCTCTCCTTCTCTCAGTCCTCTGGATTTTGGCCCATCCTTGAGTTTAAACAAGCACTGGAATGTAGAACAACCTCCTTAATGACCCAGAATTGGCTGACTGCAAAGAAAAATTGTCCAATCCTGCCACCTGTTGAATGTGCCACCTGCTGATCCCACTACCTGCTGATCCCGTTCCCCCACACTCTCATCCTTCAGTCCTTCTCTCCTCGTTCATACCACTGGAGTGCACTGTCTTTTACAATATCTTTCTCTCCTTGTGGTAATAATCCCCATTTCCCTGTTAAATAGTATTTTTTAAAATAATTATTTTACTTAACTTTATTTATTTTAATTTGACCAGAGAGGAACAGAGCGAGAACGAGAGGAAGAGTGAGAAAGCAAGCAGCCAGGTCCAGGACTCAAACTTCGGTTGGTCATGTGGGAGTCCAGCCCTTAACCACATCACCTGCTGGCCCTGGTAAACGGTATTTTTAAAAAATATATATTTATTTATTTACATTTAATCATTGTACATCTTTATTATTTGATTCTGTCATTATTATTTTGAAGTTTTATTATTATTATTTATTTTATTATTATTTTATTATTTATTTTTATTTCATTATTATTATTATTATTATTATTTTGAAGTTTGCAATAGGTATGTGTACTCACCAAAGAGAAAAAGAGAAAAAGTGAGAAAACAAGCCAGCAGGTCCGGGACTTGAACCACAGTCCCTGTAATAGGCCGCCTAAAATTCCCCCTCATTGAGAAGAACAAACCACCTGGAAAATCCCTCCAGATGAATAGGGACAGCCTTGACATTTACATAGAATTAAACTATCACTTTAACCTTTCGCTATTTCAACAGAAACTGCCATTTATTTATTGTTATTATTTTTAATCTGACCAGAGAGACAGGGAGAGAGAGACAGTGAGAAAGCAAGTCACCAGGTCTGGGTCTCCAACTATGGTCAGTCATGCTATAGGGCACATGTGCTCGCCAACACCTTAATTAGCACTCCACTTGCCAGCCCCCTGAAGAGGAATTTTATTATAGTGATGTGAAGTAAAATAAGGTAGTTTGGGGAGCTTCTAAATTCTGTTGGCTGAGATGGAATGAGAAACTGGGATGCAGTCATACCTCACTGGTTCTGCACTTTTTTTTTTTTTTTTGAGAGGTTTTTTGCTATAGGGCACGTGCGCTCGCCAGACAGACAGAGACAGACAGAGAGACAGAAAGTGAGAAATCACCCCCCAGGGGGGATGGTCATGCTGCAACCCCTTCTCTTCCATTCTCCTCTCGGGATCTTGAGCACGCACGCACACGGGCCCAACGTGAATTTAAGCCACCGGGTCCGGGACGCAAACCACGGTCGACTATGGGAGTCCAGCGACATAGCCATTACGCTAACTGCTGGTCCCAGCTGGTTCTGCACTTTTAACCCCTATGTTCTTTCCAGAAAATACTGTAATGCTTCCAAACTAATTGTCACCCATCCTGTGACATATGTGCTAGAAGAACATCCTGACCCTGAAGCTAACAATTGAAGTCTCTGCACTTCTCTTTTCTTTCAGGATCCTGAGAAATCACTTGACTGCACTCCTGAGCTACCCAATCCCTTCTGACAAGACATTCTGTCACCTTGCTTGCCCCAGTCTACATTCTCAACAAACTGATGTAATCCCCCTCTCGCTTGTGGTCTTTGCCTTTAAAACCTGTGTACAGCATGGATTATGACCACTGAAGACCCTCTGCCCAGACTTCACTCTCCTGCCTTCCAGATCTAGCCAGGAGCCAGGACAAGCCAATCAGCAGCCATCTATATTTGAGTTGAGTGGCCCCATTCAGGGGTTACGGCCACCGAAGACCCTCTGCCCAGACTTCACCCTCCTACCTCCCGGATGTAGCCAGGAGCCAGCGGCTGCAATGGGAACGTCGGCGGTGGAGCTCACTTGGGATGAGACTGATGATGAAAGACTTACAATGCTCAATAGGAAGTTTAGAAAGGAAGAGCTTTTGGATATGGATTTTCAAGCCTACTTCCTCTAGTGAAGATGAAGAGGAGACAGAAGAGCAGGAGCTACAAGATGAGGATGGAGTCGGTGTAGAAGATGGGACAACAAGGAAAAGTCAGATGCATGATAAAGACCAAATTGCTAAATATAGGTGACTCTTGCAGGTTATTCAAGAAAAAGAAAAGAAAGGCAAAGAAAATTATATGGAAATGGAAATTAAGTGGGTTCCAGGTCTTAAAGCAAGTGTGCAAAAGAGATGCTCAAAAACAAACTGGAAGGAAAGGATCAACTGACCCTTTGGGAACAATTTTTAGAGAAGAGAGAGAGAAAAAGACTGGAAAAGAAACAGAAGGGTCTGGGTGAAGAGGCCAGTGAAGATGAACTCTCTGATGTTGATTTGAATGATCTATACTTTGCTGAAGTTGAAAAAAAAAAATGGGTAGAAAAAGTCAACAACATCTGTAAAAGATGAAACACTTCCAGAGGAAGAAACTGAAATAGAAAGACAAAAGGCTGAAATGGCTTTGCTTTTGATAGATGAGGAGGAAGACAACAAGAAACACTACGGTTACAAGAAGATTGTGGAACACCAGAATCTGAGCAAAAAGAAGAAAAAGCAGCTTGTGAAAAAGAAGGAATTATTAGAAGATGACTTTGAGGTAAACGTTGATGATGCACAGTTTCAGGCAATGAATACTTCCCAGTTGTTCAATTTGGATCTCTCAGATCCTGATTTCAAGAAGACAAAAGCTATGGAAAAAATTCTTGAAGAGAAAGCTCAACAAAGAGAACAAGAGCAAGAACTTACTCAGGCAATAAAGAAAAGAGAGTGAGATGTAAAAAGAATCACAAAAGGAGTCTATCAATCCTGCCTTGTCAATGCCAATTAAGTCTCTAAAAAAATCAAATAGAACAGTTTCAAGCAAGAAAAAAACAAAAAGTCAAATAACTGGATATTATTTCTGTTTGGATTCAGAATGTGTTCCCCAGAAGAATACAGGAACAGTAGAAGAAATATTTATTTATTGGGAACAAAGCTACCTTTCAGAATATGAAATAAATCTTACACTGACCATTGTAACAAAACGAAACAAAAAAACCTGCCTACAGCTTGTAAGATCTCAGAGTACATATTCAAGGTTACTTGGACTTGTGCCTACCAGACTGCAAATCTTTTGGGAAGGGTTAATAAAGTTTTAATTTTTCCAAATGTACATTTGGTTGTGCCTGTTCAAGCATCTTCACCAGCTTCTGGGGCACCTCCACCCTTGGTATTTCTGCTGTAAATTACTTGATCTCTGTGCTTTGAAACTAGTGTGGTAGCTCCTTTTCTAAGGAGTCCTGAAGTGCTGCCCTGGCTAGGGAACCACAAATCGTCAGCCCCTCCAAGACCACAGCTTGTAGTTGGGAAACCTCTTTACAGTTTGTCCTATGTCGCTTTGTCAGACAAGACCAGGCTATTGAGCTTGTCCTGAACTTTGCCTTTGGACCACTTCTTTTTGGCTTTGTCCCCAGATTTGTTCACTGGGTCTTTGCCCATCTTGGCTGACTTTACGATGTCTTTCTTCTTCTTGTTGTCCTTGGGCAGCATCATGAAGCCAGGAAAGCTACCGTGGCCACATCAGTCTTGCTAAGATATAGGACAGAAAGCTGGGTTGCAAGATTTACCAGCCCCAGTCAAGTCTGTTACTTTACTAAATTGTGTGCCTTGATTTCTCTTAAGGGTCAATGGTGATCTTACTCAATTACTGAACTCGTTCTGAAATATATGCCCAAAATTATACAGTGATTGGTCATCAAAAGCTGATTTTTTTTTTTAGAGAGGTTTTTGCTATAGGGCACATGTGCTCGCCAGACAGACAGAAAGTAAGAAATCATGCCCCACCCCGGGGGCAGTGTATGTGTGTGTGTGTGTTGGGGAATGGTCACACTGTATTCCCTTCTACATTCTCTTCTCAGGATCTTGGGCACGCACACACACGTGCCCGGCGTGAGTTTAAGGTACCAGGTCCAGGACTCAAACCATGGTTGGTTACATGGGAGTCCAGCGACGTAGCCATTACGCCAACTGCTGGCCCACAAAAGTTGATTTTTAATACAATTTCTGCCATCGACTTCCTTAGGTCTTCTTTCAATTTTGTTGAAAACCAAGAATTGAGAAATACCTGACTTGCAAAGTGTGCATTACTTCACCATTTGCATCATTCACTTCCTCCAAGGCTAACACTGTTTATAAACACATCCTACCTAGTGCCCTAGAGGCTACCTCTCTCCCAAAGATGGCTCCTAACATGGTTCGTTTACTAGCAGAAGAATGAGTGACAAGAGGAGTTGGAGAATTAAAACCTGTGTAACATTTGAGAGCCAGCAGGATGCTTTCACTACAACTTCCTAGGCTGACTTACTTTAAGAAAAAGAATGGGACCAGCAGGTGGCATAATGGTTGCATCATTGGACTCCCACGTGGTGGACTACAGTTCAAGTCCTGGACCCAGTGGCTTAAGAGTCATGTTGGGCTTGTGTATGTGCCTGTCTAAGATCCTGAAAGGAGAATGGAGGAGAAGGGATTGTGGTGTGGCCATCCCCCCTGCAGGGTGATTTCTTGCTTTCTGTCTCTGTTTCTCCAGTAAGCACACATGCCTTATAGCAAAACTCTTTCAAAAAAAGAGAATATACCAACGTTAAGAATCTAGAAACACATTTTCTTCAACTAATTGCCAGTGGCCTCCATTTTTCGTCTTCATTGGAGCTGCCATTTTGCTGTTGCCACTTGCTACTGTTGAAAGAGCCTCCTGTTTCAGGTTTACCAGCAATGGGAATCAAGAAATGCTTAGCCTCAGATCTGGAATGGAGACATGGGTACCTTCCTTTGCAGATAGAAGGTAATACATAGACTGCAATCATTAAAAAGCCGCAGAGTTTCCTTTTGAAACATAGCTGTGAGTAAAACTACTGGAGCAGAATAGATAAACCTATAGTTCCCCCATATCTGTAGGAAATATGGTCCAAGATCCCAGTGAATACCTGAAACCAAGAATAGTACTGAAACCTATTTATGTTTTATACATATACATATTTATGATAAAGTTTATAAATTAGGCACAGTAAGAGATTAACAACAATGGGGCCAGCAGTTGGCATAGCAGTTATGCTGCTGGACTCCTACATGGTTGACCACAGTTCGAGTCCTTGACCTGATGGCTTGAAACTCACACCAGGTGCATGTCCATTCACGCCCAAGATCCCTGAAGGAGAATGGAGGAAATGGGATTGTGATGTGGCCATCCTCCTGGGGGGGGGTGATTTCTCACTTTCCTCTCACCATCTCTGTCTGTCTCTCCGGTGAGCACATATGCCCTAAGGCAAAAACATCCACAAAAAAAAGAGAGAGAGAGATTAACAACAATAAACAATAACCAAATAGCACAGCTATAAAATTATACTATAATAAAACATATAGTCTCTCAATATCTTTTTTAAATTTATTTATTTATTTAATTCCATTTGCTATTATTTTTTAATTTGACCAGAGACAGACAGACAGAGAGAAAGGGAAAGGGGAGAAAGCGGGCTACCAGGTCTGGGACTTGAACCACGGTCAACAATGTGGGAATCCAGTGCCCTTAACCACCATGCCACCTGTCAGCCCTATCTCTCAATATTTTACTGTATTGTACTGCTCTATTTCCAGTCCATGGTTGACTAACAAAATCACAGATAGGAAACCTTGGATTGGGGAGACACGGCAGTGGCAGTCACTAACAATGTTACAAGTACTAGGAAGTTAACCAGTCTTTCCCACAGCAAGTGCTGAACACAAAAAGCATTAAACTGGAAGACACTGATGATTAAGCTAGTAATAGTCCTATAGAAGTAAATGAAGGGCACCCAAATGAAAACTAGCTATGGCTATTAATTCAGAGCTTGCCATAGCAAGAAGAAAGTCGGCCATTGGGGCCGGCAGGTGGCGTAGTGGTTAAGGGCACTGGACTCCCACATGACTGACTGTGGTTCCAGTCCCAGACCTGGTGGCCTGCTTTCTCACTTCCTCTCTCTCTTTCTCTCTCTCTCTCACTCTGTCACTCTAAATAAGGAAATTTAAAAAGTTAAATAAAAATAATTATTAAAGAAAAGAAAGAAAGTCAGCCATCACTATTATTTGCATTTCAGAGGGAGCATCCTAGGTAATTAGTTAGGGGAGAACATTTGGCTTGCTTTCATTGGTCCAGAATTGGAAGCAATAGACAAAAGTTAGGAAAGCTGCCAAATATTAATCAAGTCCTGGCCATTTGGGGCTGATTGTCACTGGGTTATTATTTGACTTCCTGATCTGATCGTTAAAGATAGCAGTGTTAACTTCCTACAAATCTGGCTTGTAGATAAGAGATTGACTTCCTGGGCTGATTCCTGCAGATTGTAGATCAGAGTTCTATTTTTGTATATAATCTGGCCATTGTTCATTTGCATATTCAATCTCTCCACTTACATAACCTAGGAAATTTCAATGTGACATCAAAAATGACAGGAATAGGATTGGCATGTGGCATGTTGGTTAAGGCACTGGACTCCCACATGGCTGACCATGGTTAGAGTCCTGACCCTGGTGACATGCTTTCTCACTTTCCCTCTCTCTCTTTCTCTAGTCAAATCTAAAAATAATAATAATAAATTAAATGAACAATTCTTTAAAAAAATTAAAAAGGAATGACAATAAAATCTTTTCTCGTTCTTGGAGCTCACATGGACTAGATTTAACAAATCAATTCTATGGTTCCAACATTCTGGAGCACTAGAAAAATAATCTATGCAATAGGAATATTTTCTATCTTAATAAAGCTGTTTGATCATCATTTTTATTTCAGTTAACCTTACATTTTGTATTCACCTTGGTAAGACATTAGGACTTTTTTCCCCCTATAGAATTATTTTATTTTATTTATTATTATTTTAATTTGACCAGAGAGAGAGGGAAAGTGAGCAAGTAAGCTGACAGGACAGGACTCGAACCATGGTCAGGTATGTGGGAATCCAGCACCTTAACCACCACCCTATCTGCCCAAGGACTTGACTTTAATTTGGTATATTAAATTTTTAAAAAAATTGCCAGAGGGCATGTGTGCTTTCCAGAGAGTGAGAGACGGAGAGAAGGAGAAAGCACCCCCGACTTGTACAGGGTCACAGCGCAACCCCATCTTCATCCTTTCCCCATCTTTTCAGGATTTGGGGCACACACAACATGCCTGGTGTGTTTGCCAAGCCACTGGGTGGGATTCGAACTGTGCAGTCAGCCATGTGGGGGGTCTGGCTTCCTTAGTCGCCAGGCTGTGGGCGGGCCAGTTATGTTAACTTTCCCATATGAAAAAATATATCTTTCTTTCCTGTGCCTTTCTATCAGCTTTGCGTTGATCTTTGGTCCAGTTGCCTTTGATGTGTTTACCCAGTCAGGCATGGAAGAATTTCTTTCACTCTTCTTTTCATATTTTCCTACCTATGCATTTCCCTCTTGCCTCTATTTTGAAATAACTTGCTCATCCTTTGGTAAGTGTTTACTGTTCTCCCAGCCAGAGAACAGGACTGGCAATCTTCTACTACAAAGGGTCAGAAAGTACATACTTTACATGTGGCAGACCACACAGCCTTTGTTACAACTCCTCGGCTCTGCCCTTGTAACGTGAGAGTAGCCAGAGAATGCATAAATGAATGATTGTGGCAGTACCCCAGGAAATTTTATGGACACTGAAATTTGATTTTCATATAAAGAATATTATCATATAATATCATGTGTCACAAGATATTATTTTTTTCCCAAACTTTTTGAAAATGTTAAAACCATGATTAGCCTGTGGACTGTACTAACGTAGGCAGTAGGCCAGATTTGGCAAATGGGCCGTAGTTTGACAATCACTGATTTAGACTAAAAAAGAAATTTGAGGGCCTAGGCATAAGAATTGTTCTTGTAGGAATTGTTCACTCTTCCTGGTGATAATTGAGACTACCTGCATCAATAGTTTTACTGAAGAATTAGTCTCCAGAAATTCTTGCCCAGAAAGTTAGGGCTACAGGGAGCCTTCAAAAAGTTCATTAAAAAATATATATTATGAACAAATGATGGATTATATTGAAATGTTTTGCACTAAAATAAACTCATATTTTCATTCCATTTTTCTACAGCCTTTCTGTAGTCCCCTTGAAATCATCAATAAATAGCTTCACTATCTAATTGTGGAGACCTTAGCAAAGCTAATTTTATCTAGGCAAGAAATTTGTTCATCTAGGTAAATCTAGCCCTTTTATTAGGACAGTAGATCATTTACCTGGGCAAAAAACTTATTTGTCAATAGTTTACTTATTATGACTCCCTCAGGATCCTCATCTCACTGTCTCTACTACTCTTAAACCATTTCATGTTACAGACATGGTTTGCCCAATTTCAATCAATTTCCTCTTGAAAGACCCACCTCAGCCACTGAACTCAAACTCCAAAATCCTACAGATCTCTTTCTTTGACTTTACTCTTCAGAGACATCACGAAAACGCTACCAAAGCTGTATTCTTGGTTGCCACAGTGTCTGACAAATGAAGCTTTGATAAACAGGTTTTTCTAGAGCTGATAGTTGACTTGAGGAACTTGCATACACTTACTAAATAATTTTATGTTAACTTTATCCTGTGTCCTAAATTCTTTTTTATTGTTGTTTTACCTTGCCAGAGGGCATGTGTGCTACTGGAAACAGAAAGAGAGAGAGGGAAAGTCAGAAAGCACCCTCCCACAAAGCACGGTCACCTTCATTCCCTTCTTCTCCATCTTTCTCCCCTTTGGATAATTTGGGAACACGTGTGTGCATGCACGTACACACACACACACACACGCACACACACACCTGTGCCCAGAGTGTTTTTCAAGCCAGCATCTGGACTCAAACTACATAGTTTGCCATGTGGGATCTAGTCACCTTAACTACCAGGCCATGAGCTGGTCCCTAACTTCTTACTAGCACAGGCAGAATTGTCTGATTTCAGTAAGGCTGAAATTGTGAATGTCCTTTTTTTCCCTTAACAACTTTATTGAGATGTAATTCACATACCACATAATTTACCCAATTGATATACAGAATGCAGTGGCTTTTTGTTTTATTTTTATTTTAGTTTTTGCTATAGGGTGCATGCACTTGTCACAGAGAGAACAAAAGAAAGTGAGAAATCACCCCCAAGAAAGGATGACTATACTACAACCACTTCTTCCCTTGGGATTCTGGGCATGCACACACACACACACACACACACACACACACACACACAAACACCGTTGTATTCAAATAAGCAAGAGAATAAGAAAACATCTAGTTTTAGCCAAATTAAAGGAGTCTGTATTAGCCGGCGATCACGAGAGGACTTGAGTCACTCCAAAACCTCGCAGCCTCAAAGCACGGGGAAAGGTAAAAACCACAAACTTAAAAAAACTCTACAAGCCTTTGAGTTATGTGATAGCAGTTTACAAAAGCTGAAAAAGTGATTTATCAGGAAGGACAGTTATAACTGGCGACTTCTGCTGGTGATAAATATTCAGTGAGGAGGACTGATAAGGATGACAGTGCACATCTGCTGGTGATAAACATTCAGTGAGGAATTTCCGGAGCCACATATGGGTCAGGTCACAGGGAAAGAAAAATGGTGAGCAGAGTTATATTAAAAATGGAGGTGCTCATGTTTCAATGCCCAGTGTGTTTTCTAGGCCACTGGATCTAGGATTCAAACCTACAGTCAGCCATGTGAGATCTAGCACCTTAACCACCACTCCATCTACTGGCCCAAATGCAAGGGTTTTAGTGTATGAAACATTACCAGACTCCCATGTGGTCAAGTGCAGTTTGAGTCCTGGACCCGGAGGATTTAAAATCATGTTGTGTACAAGTGTGTGCATGCCCCGAATCCCAGGAGAATGGAAGAGAAGGGATTGAGGCATGGCCATCCCCCCGAGAGGTGATTTTTTGCTCCCTGTCTCCCTGTCTCTCTGGCAAGTACATGTACCCTACAGCAAAAATCTCTTTAAAAAACAAAAAAGGAATTATGGTAAACTATATATAAGACTTGCCACCTTAACCATTTTCAGTGTACAATCGTGTCATTAATGAATGTAATTCACAATGTTAGGTAGCTATCACCATGGTCTATGTCCAAAACTTTATCATTCCAAAAAAACTTTGAATATTAAGTACCAACTTCTCATTCTCCTCCCCCAAACCGTGAGAACTTCTCATTTATTTTCCCTCTGTATGAATTTTCTCTTTCTAGACCTTTTTCTTTTCTTTTTCTAGAGGGTGCATGCACTCACTTGGGAGAGAGAGAAAGCAAGGGAGAGGGAGAAAGAAAGTGAGACATGGGAAAGCACTTAACATATACAGAACCAGATCCCAGATGGCCTACCGTGTTTTGGGTCTCAGCCCCAGTGGCTTGAAAAACATTCTGGGCATCCCCCGTGGGGAATCGTCACCCCCACAATCCCTGCTCTATTTCTCCTTTGGGGATTTTGAGCATACAAGCACACATGCCCAATGTATTTGTCAAGCCACTGGGTCTGGGACTCAAAGGGTGTATGTGTGATCCAACTGCCTAACTATCATACCACCGGCTGACTCCCAGACTTCATGCACGTGAAATCATACAGTAGTTTACCTTTTTGCATCTGGCTTATTTCATTTAGTATAATATTTTCAAGGTTCATTCATGTGTAGCATCTATCAGAGCTTCATTCCTTTTTATGACTTAATAATATTCCATTTTATGTATATGGTATATTGTATCTATACATTCATCTGTTGATGGGTATTTGGTGGTTTTTACCTTTTCACTATTGTGAATAATGCTGCTCGGAATGCTGGCTACATGTACCTGGTCAAACTCCTGCTTTCAATTACTTAAGGTAAAATCTTATTAAGAAAATTGCTGGGACCAGCAGAAGGCATAATGGTTACATCGCTGGACTCCCACATGGCTGACTGTGGTTCAAGTCCTGGACCTGGAGGTTTGAAACTCACTCTGGGGGCATGTGTATGTGTGTGTTCAGGATCCTGAGAGGAGAATGGAGGAGAATGGATTGCAGCATGGTCATTCCTACCGTGGCAGTGGTGGTGGGGGGTTCTCACTTTTTGTCTCTCTGGCAAGCTCACATGCCCTATAACAAAAATCTCTCTCTAAAAAACTTTGTTGTGTCACTCGTAATTGTATGTTTTTAGCTTTTTGAGGAGACACCAATGTTTTTTCCATCATAGCTGTCCCATTTTACATTTCCAGCAGTAATATGCAACAATTTCTTCACGTCTTCACCAACATTTGTTACCTTTTGTTCTTCTTTGCTGTGCTTTTATTTTTATAGCCATCCTAGTAGGTGTAAAGTGTTGACTGTGCTTCTGAATAATATTTTTAAAGCCTTAAACTCACCCTATAATATTTAATGAGGCAATTCGTGAAAATGGCTTTCTTCTACCTTCACACTGGATTGCTATTTCAGCAACATACAGAATTTTGTTGGAAAGTAAGTTCCTCAGAATTTTGAGGAAACTGCCGTGGTTTTTTGTTTGTTTGTTTTTTTTGAGAGATTTCTGCAGTAGGGTGTGTGCACTTGCCAGAGAGAGAGAGAAAATGATAAATCACCTCCCAGAAAAGATGGCCACACTGCAATTTCTTCTCCTCCATTCTCCACACAGGATTTTGGGCACACACACTCATGCACCTGGCGTGAATTTCAAGCCAGCAGGTCTAGGACTCAGACCATGGTCAGTCATGTGGGAATCCAACACCTTAACCACTATGCCACCTGCTGGCAGAATACTTATTATTATTTTTTTAAAACAGATTTTTGCTATAGGGCAGATGTACTTGCTGGAGAGACAGAAAGTGAGAAATCATCCCCTAGGAGGGATGGCTACTCATTTTCCTCTTGGGATTTTGAGCACACACACACACATTCAAGCCACTGGGTCCAGGAGTTGAATGAACTATGATCAGTCATGTGGGAGTCCAGTGACATAAACATTATGGTCCCTGCCAGGATACTTTTTAAATAACCTTTCTTTCTTTATAGGTTCCCTTACTATGATCATCTTAGATCCAACATATAAAAGTAAAAAAGACACAAAGAAACCATTCAGCAGTATGAGGATTACCTTTAACTATACAAAACCTCTCCAAATAACCTTTCTTTCTTTATAGGTTCCCTTACTATGATCATCTTAGATCCAACATATAAAAGTAAAAAAGACACAAAGAAACCATTCAGCAGTATGAGGATTACCTTTAACTATACACTGAGTCATTTTGCATATGTGCTTGACAGAATGCACTAAAAATAATTTCTGTAAGGCCAGCTGGTAGCGTGGTAGTTAAGGCTGAATCCCCCACAGTCAAGTGTACTGTTCATTGGAGTCCTGGCCCTGATGACTTGAGGAACACAACAGTTGCATATTCATGCATGCCCAAGGTTCTACGAGAATGGAGAAGAGGAGATTTCAGTGTGGTCATCCCCTGTAGGGGGGTGACTTCAATTTCCGTTTCTTCTTGTTTCTCTCTCTGCCTCTCCAGTGACTGCATACATCCTATGGCAAAACTAAGAAAGAAAAAAAAAATTAAATAGTAATTCAGGGCTGGCAGTATAGTGATAGTATAGTGGTTAAATGATAGTATAGTGGTTAAATGCTGTATATACAGAACTGGATTCCACACGACTTACTGTGTTTTGGGTTCTCATTCCAGAGGATTAAAAACACTCCAGGACTCTGTGTGTATGTATGTGTCCCAAATCCTGGCAATATGGATAAATGGGGGGGGGAGGATTGTGGTTATGGTCATGCTCATTAGGTGTTCTTTTTCTCTCTGGAGAGTTACATGTGTCCTCTGGCAATTAAAAAAAATTTTTTAATAGTACATTCACAAAGTTTAAAGAGTGAAAACTACAGGGCCAGCCCATGGCATGGGGGTTAAGGTGACTGGATCTAACATGGCTGACGTTGGGGTTCTAGTCCCATACCCAACAACCTAAGAAACATGCCAGGCACATGAGTGTGTATACCCAAAAATTCCAAAAGGAGAGAGAAAGGGATTGTGGCATGACCATTCTCCATGAGGGGTGTTTCTCACTTTCCCTCTCTCTTCTTCTCTTTATCTCTTTCTGGTGAGGACATATACCCTCTGGCAAATTAAAAATGTAAAGAAAAGGGAAGAATATGAAACCTATAAAAGAATATTGAGTGAAAAAATATCTTTCTCAAATCTGTGAGTCAACTAGTGCCATAATAAGGCTGAAAGAAAACCATTAAGTGCTGGTCCCCTAGCCTAGTGGTTAAGGGAGCCAGATCTTGCATGACTGACCACAATTCTAATCTTGGCCCTGATAGCTCGAAAAACATGGCAGGCATGTGTGTATGCCTCAGATCCTGACATGACAGAGAAATGGAGAAGGGATTGCAACATGACCACACCCTGTTGAGGGAGGATTTCTTCCTCTCCTCTCTGGTGAATGCACAAGCCCTCTGGCAATTAAAGAAAAACGCGAACACATGCATACACACACCCCCCCAAAAAAAGAAACACAAAAAACCAGTGGTATACAATAAGAAGCATGTGTTTTCCTTACCCACAGGGCTGCACATCAGTTGCTAACTCTGCTTTAAATTGGGACTTGGGCCCATTGGGCTCCAGGACTCAGGCAGGGCCCATGTTTGTTCCTCATGTCTTTCTGGGGCCCAGGTTGAACGTACAGTGGCAAATGGCAAAATTACAAGATCCAAGACAATTATATTTAAGGCCTCTGCTCATGTCTGTTCTGTTAATATTCCATTGGCCAAAGCAAATCATTGAGTCAAGCCTAAGAAGTATAATCTACCCACAACAGAAGCGGGGGGAGGGGGAGTGAATATCTACTGAACAATAATTGAAACTATTGTACTGACCTACCAAGCACTCAGAAGCCTTTCCATAGACAACTAATGCTATTGGTGTTTTCGTTATACTTACAATGATATGCTATCTACGTACAATAAATTACACGTATATTGTCTCATTACCACTCATAGTAACATGCGATACAAATACCCAATATGATAGGTGTTAGGTAGCTTTGAAATGTTTTCAAGGCTGACTCCATAACCTAGTGGTTAAGGGAGCCAGATTCCACATAGCTGATCTCAGGTTGAAATTTGGCCCCAGTGGCTTGAAAAACATGCTGGGCACGTGTGCGTGCATGTCCAAAATCCCAAAAGCTTGAAAAAATGGAGAAGAAAGGGATTGAAGTGTGACCGTGCCCCACTGAAGAGTGCTTTCTCTCTCTCCCTCTCTCTGGGCTGAGCATATACAACCTATGCATTTGAAAAAAAAAAAGGGGGAAATAAAAATATGATTTGCTATATGAGTGACATGCTTTGCTATGATAAGACCCCTCTCTCTGGGCTGAGCATACACAACCTAGCATTTGAAAAAAAAAAAGGGAAATAAAAATATGATTCCAAGCATGGTTTGCTATATGAGTGACATGCTTTGCTGTGATAAGACCTTGGAATGAACTCTCTCCTCCCCTCGAGAATGCGACACTGGAATTTATCAAGCCCCTAGGTGAGCTACTGACCTCAACAACTACACTTCAAAAGACATATAAACGTAAGAGTTCGGCAGACAGTTTGAGAACCTAGACTGTGGAAGTCTACACTGCCTCAGCTGTTTCTTCACAGACAATGGTTAGGCTGGAAAGGGCCAGTCCTGTAAAGTAATCTTTGAAGCCTCTTCATCACCATCCTCTAGCCTTAGGACCTTTCCAGTCTTCCCAGAACTCCTGCTGTGTTGGATGCAGCTCTACTGAGAATGTTTATGTCAAGGTATATATCTCAGGGGCCTGCAAGCACTGTGGTGGCAAGTTGCTGGATTCCCACAAGGTCAACCATGGTTTAAGTCCCAGACTGGGTGACTTGACAATCAGGACAAATATAGAAATAAATAGATGGATGGGTGAATGAATGTTAAAAAAAAAAAAAAAAGAAGTATACCTCAACCTTTAATTACAGTTTACTTTCCACAGAGGCCTGCTTCCATTCTAAATGAGCAACTAGATTTTAATCATTTTAGAGCCCACTCACTATATCGTTAATGTACCTTGTCTATCAAGTATATTCTCCGTGAGATTTGTTCAGATTGTCTTTCTACTTTAAGTATTGTGAGCCTAACAAAAAAAATTCTCTTCATATGTCAATAAACAGTATAGTTTGTGAATTTGTACTTTGATCATCTGCTTATTTTTTTCCACCTACTCATGTAGCTCAGGATTATCAGCTTTGTAATCACTGTGTTTCTACTAAAAATGTTCAGTGTCCACTTCAATTTATTGCCCATGGTGATATGAGATTGAGGAAATTAGCAATACTTGACTTGGGAATTTTCCCAATTAAAAGTGTTAGAAAGAATGAGGGCCAGCAGGTGGTGTGGTGGTTGGGGCTCTGGACTCCCACATGGCTGACCATGGTTTGAGTCCTGGACTTGGCAACTTGCTTTCTCACTTTCTCTCTTTCTCTCTCTGGTCAAAATTTTTTTAAAAAGTTATAAATAAAATTAAGTAAATAATTATTTAAAAGAAATGGTTAGAAAGAATAACAGTTTAAAAGGAAAATTTAAAAAGGAATTTGCAGAGGTATGCCCAAGAGTAGAACTTTGGGGCGGGGAGGATAAGAGAATTTGAGAGATTATTTTCTATGAATCTTTATCACTTGGACAAAGTTAAGCCCTTGGGCTCCAGAACTATCTATGAATGTTTATCAGCCAGTCCTGGAAAGACAAAAACAAGGACTCCCCCTGGAGCAAATGTATTTGCATTCCTGGATAAGTAAAGATCAAAACAATGACTCCCTCCAGGAGGTCTTTCCCCCAAAATACTTGCTTACATTCCAGTGTAATCAAACACTTTCTCTCCCTTTCTGGAAGACAGGATAGGCAGACTGATTTGCCATCAGTCCTATATAAGATCAGAGCCTCCTAAACTTGGGCTTCATTTTATTGCACCCTGAAAGCACGTGTGGATACTTTCTGGCCTTTCCTGCGTTACCCTGTGGGACTGGAGCTCAGGGAACCGGAGTTCTGATGACCCCCCCGGGTGCAGCCTCAGCCACAGCACGCTGTTTCTGTCTCTGACTCTGACTCTGAGGTCTCCTGTTTTCTGCCAGTAGGGATGTAAAAACGGCAGGGTAACTTCTCAGTTTGCAAGAAACATAAAGTCTCAGACTCTTCATAGTTTCTGTCTTAACCAAGCAAAGAACTAAACAGACATAAGAATAAATAGGCTGTGTGGAAGAGACAAGAAGAGAGTCTTGATCTTCAGGTGACTGGAAACCAGCTATTTGCCAGGCATCTAGAAAATCCAGAGTATTCACAACGTGACGTGTAGGTAGAGCTACATAAGCTTCACACTGTGTACTATTTTTGTTTAGAGGGAATTTTTTGCTATAGGGTGCATGCTCTCTTTGGAGACAGAAAGTGAAAAATCACTTAAGAGGGGGGGACGAGGGAATGACCATACCTCAATCCCTTCTCCTTCATTCTCCTCTCAGGACTTTAGGCATGCATGCACACATACATGGCATGAGTTTTAAGCCACTGGGTCTGTGACTCAAAGCACAGTTGAATACGTGGGAGTCCAGCAACATAACCATTACACCATCTGCTGGTCCCACTGCATACTATTTTTAACCTCTTTCTACTCATCCCATCCTAAAACATGGAATCTAGGAGAAAAAGAAAACCACTTCTTTTTGGTGCTCAGAAGATCTATAGATAAACCACTGGTGCCTTGAATCTGATGCTAAATCCCTAGTGGATGGCTCTTTTAGTGAACTTTTTTTTTTTAAAGAGAGATTTTTGCTATAGGGCACATGCGCTTGTTGAAAAGACAGAGCGACAGAAGGATAGAGAAATCACCCCCTTAAAGGATGACCATGCTGCAATCCCTTCTCCTCTGTTCTCCTATCAGGATCTTGGGCATGCACACATACATGCCTGGTGTGAGTTTTAAGCCGCCAGGTCTGGGACTTGAACCACGGTCAACTACATGGGAGTCCAGTGACATAACTATTACAGCATATGCTGGTACCGTAAATGGTCATCTTTTTTTTGTTTTTTTTGGAGAGGTTTTTTCGCTATAGGGCACGTGAGCTAGCCAGACAGAGAGACATAGAGGCAGAAAGCGAAAAATCACCCATTGGGGGGATGGTCAAGCCGCAATCCCTTCTCCTCCATTCTCCTTTTAGGATCTTGGGCACGCACATACATGCACCCGGCATGAGTTTTAAGCCACTGGGTCCGGGACGCGAACCGCGGTCGACTACGTGGGAGTCCAGCGACATAGCCATTACGCTAACTGCTGGTTCCCAATGGTAATCTTTAATGAGTAATCCAGGAAATAAATACATAGGTGTTAATTAAGATTCAAAATAATCTTTCTTTTCATTTTAGAGAGATTTTTGCTATAGGATACATGTGCTCATCTGAGAGCCAGAGAGTGAGAGAGAGAAAGCAAGAAATCATCCCCAAGGGGGATGGCCACAATCCCCTCTCCACCATTCTCTGGGATTTTGGGTATACAAACCTGGCAAGACCCAAAATAAACTGTAAATACTTTCTTTTTTTAAGAGGTTTTTGCCTTAGAGCATGTGCACTAGCAGAGGAGAGAGAGAGAGAGAAAGCAAGAAATCATCCCCAAGGGGGATGGCCACACCACAATCCCTATCATTCTGGGATCCTGGACGCACTCGTGCCCAACTTGAGTTTAAAATAGCCAGGTCTGGGACTCTAACAGAAGTCTACCGTATGGGAAGTGATGTGACCATTATTACATCTGCTGGTCTCTATTCCTTTAATTAAAAAAATTTATTACTACTTTTTCATTTGACCAGAGAGAGAAAGTGAGAAAGTAAGCCATCAGGTCCAGGACTCGAACCACAGTTGATCATGTGGGAGTCCAACGTCTCAACCACCACGCCATCTCTTGGCCCCTCTTCCACAATATTATCTCCATTGATCTTACTGGTAGGCAGCCATATTTGTGGACAGATGTAAACTCACAATATTCTACAACCTTTTTCTGAATTGGATTTTTGCTATAGGGCACATGCACTTGTTGAAAAGACAGAGACAGAGCGACAGAAAGCTAGAGAAATCACCCCCTGACATGACTGACTGCATAGCTGGAGTTTCAGACTTGGCAAATTGAGAAACATGCTGGGTGTATGAATATACATTCCCCGAGTCCCTAAAGAAGGGATTTGAACCACAGTCAGCCATGTGGAATCCAGCTCTCTTACCCATGGGGCTGATTCTAATGAATAGGTTTTAATTCTGTCTATAGAAAGAGCTAATACCTGCCTCACGGGTCTTTTATTTTTTTGGAGAGGTTTGTGCTATAGGGTGTGTGCTTTCGCCAGACAGAGAGAGACAGTGAGACAGAAAGCGAGAAATCACTCCCCAGGGGGGAATGGCCATGCCGCAATCTCTTCTCCTCCATTCTCCTCTCGGGATCTTGGGCACGCACACATGCGCCCCACATACATGCACCCGGCATGAGTTTTAAGCCACTGGGTCCGGGACGCGAACCGCGGTCGACTACGTGGGAGTCCAGCGACATAGCCATTACGCTAACTGCTGGTTCCCAATGGTAATCTTTAATGAGTAATCCAGGAAATAAATACATAGGTGTTAATTAAGATTCAAAATAATCTTTCTTTTCATTTTAGAGAGATTTTTGCTATAGGATACATGTGCTCATCTGAGAGCCAGAGAGTGAGAGAGAGAAAGCAAGAAATCATCCCCAAGGGGGATGGCCACAATCCCCTCTCCACCATTCTCTGGGATTTTGGGTATACAAACCTGGCAAGACCCAAAATAAACTGTAAATACTTTCTTTTTTTAAGAGGTTTTTGCCTTAGAGCATGTGCACTAGCAGAGGAGAGAGAGAGAGACAGAAGCAGTGAGAAAGAAAGTGAGAAATCACCCCACAGGGGGGATGGCCACACCACAATCCCTATCATTCTGGGATCCTGGACGCACTCGTGCCCAACTTGAGTTTAAAATAGCCAGGTCTGGGACTCTAACAGAAGTCTACCGTATGGGAAGTGATGTGACCATTATTACATCTGCTGGTCTCTATTCCTTTAATTAAAAAAATTTATTACTACTTTTTCATTTGACCAGAGAGAGAAAGTGAGAAAGTAAGCCATCAGGTCCAGGACTCGAACCACAGTTGATCATGTGGGAGTCCAACGTCTCAACCACCACGCCATCTCTTGGCCCCTCTTCCACAATATTATCTCCATTGATCTTACTGGTAGGCAGCCATATTTGTGGACAGATGTAAATGCTCAATATTCTACAACCTTTTCCTGAATTTAAAAATTTTATTTAATTTGAACGTTGCTAAAATACACTTAAGCCATGCCAGCCCATGGCCTGGTGGTTACACGAGCTGGATCTCACATGACTGACTGCATAGCTGGAGTTTCAGACTTGGCAAATTGAGAAACATGCTGGGTGTATGAATATACATTCCCCGAGTCCCTAAAGAAGGGAAAATGGAGGATAAGGGATTGTCATGACCATTCTCCATGAGGGTAGGGGTAAATCCTCACTTTCTTTCTGTCTTTCATCAGTGAGTACACGTAACCTCAGACAAATTTTTATTTTTTTGGAGAGGTTTGTGCTATAGGGTGTGTGCGTTCGCCAGACAGAGAGAGACAGTGAGACAGAAAGCGAGAAATCACTCCCCAGGGGGGAATGGCCATGCCGCAATCTCTTCTCCTCCATTCTCCTCTCGGGATCTTGGGCACGCACACATGCGCCCGGCATGAGTTTAAGCCACCAGGTCCGGGACTCGAACCGTGGTCGACTATGTGGGAGTCCAGTGACATAGCCATTACGCCAAGTGCTGGTCCCTCAGACCAATTTTTTAAAAAGATTTTTAAAAGTACACTCAAGCCTACTTTAAAGAACTTCCCAAATGAAGTATAAATATGACTTTATTGTTATTCTTTTAGTTGCATATAAGAAACAAAATTGGTTTAATGACAAGGGCAATTAACAAAATTGGTTTAATTTATAGGGTTATTCTAATGGAAATTCAAGGGGTAGACCTAGTTTCAGATACTTCATAATTCAAGTACTCACCCGTATTACAACTTGTAATTGCTTTTACAAGCACTATTTCTATTTCTCCCCCCCCCCCTTTAGTTAGCTGCTTTCCTCTGTAAATTGGCAATGTTCCCTCTCACTACACATGAACTTGCCTAACAGGGCCACAACCCCTACATCCCTCATACCATTCCAGTATCAGAAAGCAAAAGGCTGGAGACAGATTTTTTCCCCCCTAGTTCTGGTAGGTACATCTGGTAGGTATGTTTATCACACAAAAGTATTAACCAATGATTCTGTGTAAATGTTGACAAGAAAATTTCTGCTTTGTTTATTAATTATCTCTAGGAAAGTCACGTGAGGAAACAAACAATTCTCAGATACTACAATTATCTTTATATGGAGTTGTGGTAATGCCATTTTTTTTTTTCCTTTTTCTTTTAGTTCTGGCATAGAGTGTATGTGCTTGCTGGAGACAGACAGAGAAAGAGAGAAACTGAGAAATCACCCTCCAGGTGAGAGGGCCATGCCATAATCCCTTCTCCATTTACCTCTTGGGATTTGAGGCATATATGCACATGCACCTGGAGTAATTTTCAAGCCACCAGCTCTGGGACTCGAACCCTGCAGCCAGCCATGTGGGATCCAGCCACCTTAATCTCTACACCACCTGCTGGCCCCCAGGAGGGGGGGCCAGCAAATGATGACTGAGTATATTCTATATTCAAGATACTGGAGATAAATTAGTAAAGAAGCCAGACACTATTATTCCCCTTTGGAACAAATATTATAGGGTGGGTGAGAGGCACTGAGTAATGAATGATGAAACTGCATGTTAAGCTACGGTCATAATAATCTTGTGTTCATTATTAAAACTGGCCACAAATATATCCTGCTCTTCTTTCAAACGTGCAGTAGGATTGGGTTGGGGTTGGTTTAGAGCTAGTTAATAGCTCTGGTTGATGAGTTATGAATAGTAGTAGCTTTTTAAGCTGATGTAGAAAATCAATCCTAAAATTCATATGTAATTGTAAAGGGCCCTAAAGAGCTAAAACAGTATACAAAAAACAAGAGCAAGGTTGAGAAATAGAAGTTTTCCAATTTGAAAACTTACTACAAAGCTATAGTCATCAAAACAGTGTAGTACTGGCTGGTCTAGATAGATATATAAACCAATGGAATAGAATTGAGAATCCAGAAATAACCCATATATCTATGGCAAATTGACCTTCGACAAGGGCACCAAGGCCCTTCAATGGGAAAAATACGGTCTCTTTATCTAATGGTGCTGAGACAACTGGATCTCTGTATGTAAACAAATGAAATAATTGGACCCCACCTCAATCCTTTAGGTAATATATCAAAATTGACTTTAAATGAAACAATAGCCTAAATATATGATCTAAAACTATAAAGCATAGTGGTAATTCTTCTTCAGCAATAAATTCTTCCTTTATTTATTTTTTTTTTTCATTTTTTGCTATAGGGTACATGTGTTTGCCAGACAGAGACAGAGAGAGGGAGAGAAGGGAAAATGAGAAATCACTCCCCGACTCAGGAAGGATGGCCATGCCGCAATCCTTTCTCCTCTAGTCTCTTCTCAGGATCCTAGGCATGCACGCACACAAGCTTGGTGTGATTTTCAAGTCATTGGATCCAATACCACACAGTTGGTCATGTGGGATTCAGCACCTTAACCTCCACGCCACCTGCTAGCCCCAGCAATAAATTCTTAAATATGACATAAAAGGTACAAGCAATAAAAGAAATATAGATAAATTGGACTTCATACAATTTTTAAACCTTTTTTTTGGAGAGATTTTTGCTATAGGGCGCGTGCACTTGCCAGAAAGACAGAGACAGAGAGATAGAAAGCAAGAAATCACCCCCCAGGGGGGATGGCCACGCCACAATCCCTTCTCTTCCTTTCTCTTCTCAGGATCTTGGGCACGCACGCATATGTGCCTGGCCTGAGTTTAAGCCACCGGGTCCGGGACTCGAACTGCAGTTGACTACATGGAAGTCCGGCAACATAGCGATTATGCTAACTGCTGGTCCCAAAATTTTTGAACTTTGTGCATCAAAGGACAGTCGCAAGAAAGTGGAAAAATTTAGATAATGAGAGAAAATGTTTGCAAATCACATACCTGACAATGGTCTTATTTCCAGAGTATATAAAGAATGCTTACAACTTAACCACAAAAAGACAAACAGCCAATCATACAAGACTAAATAGCCAAAGCAATCGAGAAAAAAGAAAGTAACTACAAGTATTACATATCCTGATTTCAAAACATATTATGAAGTTATAATAATCCAAGACATGAACTGGGATAAAACAGACACACTGACCAATGGAATAAGATACACAGCTCAGAAGTAAATCCACATATTTAAAGTCCATTGATTTTCAGTGAAAGTGTACTATGGTTGGGGCTAGCAGATGACATGGTGGTTAAGGCACAAGACTCACACATGGCTGACTGTGGTTCAAGTCCCAGACCTGGTGGCTTGCTTTCTCACCTTCTCTCTGTTTCTCTCTCCAGTGAGCGCAAATGCCCTATAGCAAATTTCAAAAATAGTAACAATAACAAATTAAATAATTTTTAAAATTTTATTTTATTTATTTATTATTAGTATTTTTAATATGACTGAAGACAGAGAGAGAGAGAAAGGGAAAGTGAGAAAGCAAGCCATGGGTCCAAGACTCAAACCACAGTAGACCATGTGGGAGTCCAATGCCTTAACCACCAAACTATTTGCTAGACCCAATAAATTATTCTTTTTTATTCTGGCAGCTTGAAATTCACACCAGGTACATATGCGTACATGTCCAAAATTCCAAGAGTAGAATGGTGGAAAAGGTATTGCAATGTGGCCATCCTCCCCAATGAGTGATTCCTGGGTGGTTATTTCTCACTCTCTTTCTGTCTGTCTCTCTGGTGAATGCATATGCTCTATAGTATAAATCTCTCTCTCTCAAAAAAAAAAAAAAAAGCAGAATCATCATTTGCTACAGTAATCCCACTTCTGGGTATATATCCAAAAGAATTGAAATCAGAATGTGGACGAGATATATATACTTCCATGCAGACTACAGCATTATTCACAATAGCCAATTTATAGAAATAAACTGAGAGCACATCAACAGATGAATGGACAAAGAAAAAAAAATACATATATACACAATGGACAACTACTATTCTGCCTTTGCAAAGAAGGGCATTCTGTCACTTATGACATCATGGATGAATCTAGAGGGTACATGCTGAGTGAAAACAGCCAGGTTCAGAAAGACAAATGCTACATGATTTCACTTATATGTGAAACCTACAAAAGATGACCTCACAGAAGCAGAGAGTAGAATGGTGGTTACCAGAGGTTGGGGAATAGGAGTGAGTGGAGAAAGAGGCAAGGTTGGTCAAAGAGGACAAAGTTTCAGTTATAAAAGAAGCATACTTTTTTTTTTTTTTTTTAGAGGTTTTTGCTATAGGGCACGTGCGCTCACCGGAGAGACAGAGAGACAGAAAGAGAGAAATCACCCCCAAGGGGGGATGTTCACACCGCAATCCCTCATCCTCCATTCTCCTCTCGGGATCTTGGGCATGCACGCACACACACCTGGCGCGAGTTTAAGCCACCGGGTCCAGGACTCGAACCGCGGTCAACTACATGAGAGTCCAGCGACATAGCCATTACGCTAACTGCTGGTCCCAAGAAGCATACATTTTTGAGATCTATAGCACAGCATGATGACTGCAATTAATAATGTACTGTATAACTCAAAATTGCTGTAAGAGTACATTTTAAATATTCTCAACACAAAATATAAGTATATGAGATTACAGATATTTTAATTAGCCTCATTTAATCATTCCACAATAACTGAATCACATCGTATCTCCTAAATATATATAATTGTTATTTGGCTATTAAAAATACAATTAGGGGACCAGCAGTTAGCGTAATGGTTATGTCACTGGACTCCCATGTAGTCAACCACGGTTCAAGTCCCGGACCCGGTGGCTTAAACTCACGCTGGGGGCTTGTGCGTGCATGCCCAAGATCCCGAGAGGAGAATGGAGGAGAAGGAACTGCTGTGTGACCATCCTCCCTGGGGGGTGATTTCTCGCTTTCTGTCTCTCTGTCTCTCTGGCAAGTACACATGCCCTATAACAAAAACCTCTCAAAAAAAGAGAAAAAAAATACAATTAGGGGAGACCAACAGACAGCATAATGGTTGTGTTGTTGGGCTCCCTTGTAGTCGACCACAGTTCAAGTCCTGGACCTGGCAGCTTGAAACTCACACTGGGCGTGTGTATGCGTGTGCCCAAAAAGAGGAGAATGGAGGCGGAGGGACTACGGTGTGCCATCCCCCCCGGAGGGTAGTTTCTCGCTTTCTGTCTCTCTGTCTCTCTCTGTCTCTTTAGTGAGCGCACATGCCCAATAACAAAAATTTCTCTTTGAAACACACACACACACACACACACACACACACACACACAATTAGGGGCCAATAGGTGGCATAGTGGTTAAGGCACTGGACTCACATATGCTGACTGCAGTTCAAGTCCTGGACCTGGCACTATGAAATACGTCAAGCACATGTGCATGCATACCCAAAATTCTGAGAGGAGAATGGAAAAGAAGGGATTGCTGCATGGCCATCACCCCTGGGAAGTGATTTCTCATTTTCTCTCTCTGGTGAGAACATACACCCTATAACAAAAATCTCCATCCCTCCAAAAAAAAGTGCAATTAAATTTTAAAAAATAGACCTCAGCCTCTGAGTTCAGCTTCACAGCTGTGAAGTTCTCCCACCAGTCAGTTCCCCCTCTTCCAGATACTAGTGCCAGTTAGGACAAAAAGTGTCCAGGCATCTTCGTCTCTGCCTGTGTTGGCTCTCTGGGTTCAGCTTCACGGCTATGAAGCTTCCTCCCAGCCAGGGCCCGTAAGCTGTGCCTTGGTTTTCCAGTTTTAACCCAATTTCATTATCTGTGATGTGATGTCTGTCTTTTTCTCCTTTTTGTTCTAGTTCTTTCCTTCTTTTATCTTTGCTTTTTCTTCCTATTTCTATTTCCTATTTTCTTTTTCTTTTACCTTTTATTCCTGTTTTACTGCTCAGTCCTTACCCACTGCCTAGAGAAGACTAGGTGCCTAGCAGCTAAATATCCGAACATTGTGAGTTTTAGAGAATTCTTTCCACCTCACTGTAGAGGTTGCAAAGTGTGAAATTCCCCTTCATAAATCCGATTGAAAAGCTCCTCCTATAATTTCCTCACTGGAGGACACAGTAGAAGGGAGAAAATAGCACCAAATTATTTCACAGTAAGGGAAACACATGAACTCACAGTTACAGAATCCTTCTCCAACAAATTAGCCAAAAGTGAATACATTACCAAATGACTAAAAATCGGAGAAAAGCCTCAAGGATGGGAGCACCAAGTAATACATCTCCAGCAAGGGAACACTGTAACTTGTCTCCAGGTAGGGAAAAATTAGAATATATTACTAAAATGACAGAAAAAGAATTTAGAATATTTATGGTAACAAAACTCTATGAGATGCAAGAGAAAAGAGACAGTGAGCTCCAAGAAACAAGGAAGTCCTTCTACAATATGAAAGAAAATTTGGACACCATAAAAAAGAATAGTACAGAACTGTTAGAGAACGAAGGCTGTAATACAGGAAATCAAACCTCCCTCAAAAGTATTAAAACCAGCAGTTAGTGTAATGGCTATGTCGCTGGACTCCCACGTAGTCGACCGCAGTTCGCGTCCCGGACCCAGTGGCTTAAAACTCACGCCGGGCGCATGTGCGTGCATGCCCAAGATCCCGAGAGAAGAATGGAGGAGAAGGGATTGCGGCGTGACCATCCCCCCGGGGGGTGATTTCTCGCTTTCTGTCTCTATGTCTCTCTCTGTCTGGCGAGCACACGCGCCCTATAGCGAAAACCTCTCAAAAAAAAATTAAAGAAAAAAAGTATTAAAAGCAAGTTAAACTATGCAGAAGATCAAATCATGGGATAGAAGACAAAACCTCTGACCTAGAAAAAATTATCGAAAATACAGCCAATAAAACTGAGAACACATACAAGAAATACTAGATACCATGAAACACCCAAACATCCAAATAACTGGTATCCCAGAAGATGAAGAAACTAATAGGGGCATTGATAATCTATTCCACAAAATTCTAGAAGAAAATTTCCCAAGTCTAGAGAGGCACTCAAACTTCCAGATCCAAGAAGTACAAAAAACCCCAAGTAGAATCAATCCAAGAAGATCTCCTCCACAGTACATCATAGTCTCTTTGTGGGGCGCCCCCGCCCCCCTTAAAAAAAAAAAAAAAAAAAAACCCCAAAAAAAAAAAAAAAAAAAAGACAAAGATTGGCAAGAATGAAACATTAAATCACAAAGGCTATTCCATCAGCTAACACCAGACCTCTCATCAGATACAATGCAAGAAAGGAAAGAATGGGGAAATATATTCAGTGTTAAATGAAAAACAATTTCAACCAAGAATACTATACCCGACAAGATTACCCTTCATATGGGAAAAGAAAATAAAAACGTTTTCAGATAAACACCATCTGAAAGAATTTACCAACTCCAGACCAACTCTTCAAGAAATTCTGAAAGGCTTACTGCACCACAAAAACTAAAGACAGACAGATAGCAATAAGAGAACAAAAAACAACCAAGTATGTGACCAGCTTAATGGTAGGGACAAGTCTGGAAATATTGATAATAACATTGAATGTTAATAGATTAAATTCTCCAATCAAGAGACACAGGATGGCTGACTGGATTAAAAATCTGCTGCCTACAAGAAACCCATCTCATGGATAAAGACATACATAGACTAAAAGTGAAGGGCTGGAAAAAGGTATTCCATGCAAATGGAAGCCAAAAAACAGCAGGAGTCACTATACTGATTATGGACAAAATACATTTGAATACAAAAACCATAAGAAGAGACAAAGAAGGGCATTATATAGTATAGTAAAAGGGTTAATTCACCGAGAAGATATAACCCTTATGAATATCTATGCACCCAACTCAGGAGCACCCAAATATGTAAAGGAAAAACTGCTAGATCTGAAAGGATAGACTGTAACACAATAATTGTTGGAGATCTCAACATCCTATTATCTCCTTTAGACAGGTTAATGAGACCAAGAAAAGGCAGAGATTCAGGAACTAAATGATACCATAAAAAAGATGGACTTGACAGACATCTATAGAACTTTCCACCCAAAAAAACACAAAGTATACATTTTTCTCAGTCCCGCATGGTACTTTCTTGAAGATTGACAACATGATAGGGCACACAAAACCAGCCTTTATAGATTCAAAGGCATAGAAACTATATCCAGCATGTTCTCCAACCATGTTGGAATTAAACTTGATATTAATCTCAGGAAAAACCCTCAAAAATACACAAATACATGGAAACTAAATAACCTATTTCTGAATGACTTCATGACTACTGAAGAGATCTAGACTGAAATCAAAAGACTCATGGAAACAAATGATTATGAGTACACAAGTTTCCGTAATTTATGGGACACTGCAAAAGCAGTCATAGGAGGGAAGTTCATAGCAATTAGTGTGCACAAGAAAAAGATGAAAAGGCAGCAAAACGACAATCTACAATCACGCCTCAGGGAATTGGAAAAACAACAACATAAAAATATTTTAAAATGCCAGGAGAAAAGAAATAAATATCTAGCAGAAATAAATGAAATAGAAAATAAGCAAACTATACAGAAAATAAATGAAAGCAAAAGCTGGTTCTTTGAAAAGATAAACAACATTGACGCACCATTAGCTAGACTAATTAAGAAGAGAGAAGGGAACAGATACATCAAATTCCCAATGAATCAGGCAACATTACAACTGACAAAATAGAAATACAAAACATTATTAGAGGATACTATGAGTGACTATATGCCAACAAAGAAGAAAACCTGGATGAGATGGACAAATTTCCTGGACACATATAATCTATTAAGATTGACTTAAGAGAACATAGAAAGCCTGACTAGACCTATAACAAGCAATAAGATTGAATCAGTAATAAATAACCTCCCAACAAAGAAAAGTCCAGGTCCCAGTGGCTTCACTGCTGAATTTTACAAAACTTTTAAAGATGAGGTAACCTCCATTCTACTCACACTGTTTATAGAATCAAAAAGGAAGAAACCCTTCCAAATTCTATGAAGCCTCTATTACCCTCATTCTCAAAATGGATAAGGACATGACAAAAAAGGAAAACTACAGACCTATCTTTCTGATGAATATAGATGCAAAAATTCTCAACAAGATACTTGCTAACTGTATTCAACAGAATATAAAAAATGTTACTCCTCATGACCAGGTAGGCTTTATTCCAGGGAAGCAAGGGTGGGTCAACATACACAAAACCATAAATGTAATACACCATATTAACAGAAAGAAAGATTTAAAAATATGATCATTTCGATCGATATGGAAAAAACATTTGACAAAACACAATATTCCTTTATGAATAACACTCTCAGTAAAATTGGCATAGAAGGATCATTTCTCAGCATAACAAAAGCCATCTATGGGGCCAGCAGATGGCACAGTGGTTAAAGGCACTGGATTGTCACATGGCTGACCACGGTTTGAGTCCTAAACCTGGCAGCTTTCATTCTCCCTTACCGTTTCTCTCTATTTCTCTCTGCCTCTCTCTGGCCAAATTAAATAATAATAATAATAATAAATGGCATTAAATAAATAAATAATTCTTTTAAAAGAAGTAAATTGTGACATCAAATTATCAAATGTGGAGGAGCAGAGTATAATTTTTTAATGCAAAGTTAAGTTATATCCTATCATACTTTTATGTAAGCCTCATGATAACTACAAGCAAAAACCTGTAGTAGAGACTCAAAAACATAAACAGTAAGGAATTAAAGCACTCTACTAAAGAAAATCATCTAGGGACCAGCAGATGGCATAATCGATACGTTGCTGGACTCCCATGTAGTCGACCACAGTTCAAGTCCTGGCCTTAAAGTAATAAATGCATACAGTAAAGTGGCAGGATACAAAATTAACTTACAAAAATCTACAGCATTTCTATATACAAACAACAAGCAGACAAAGATAGAACTAAGAAAGTAATCCCATTTACCATAGCCACAAAAAGTGCAAGACACCTAGAAATAACCATGGAAGTCAAAGACCTCTATAAGCTATAAGAAAAAACTATGAATATCTTAAAAAGGAAATCGAAAGAACACAATAAAGTGGAAGGACATCCCATGTTCCTGGAGTGGCAGAATTAATATAATCAAAATGGCAATCCTACCAAAATTAATCTACATATTTAATACAATCCCTATAAAATAACAAGAGACATTCTTTACAGATCTAGAAAAGACAATCATAGAATTTGTCTGGAATCATAAAACCACCCATATTTCCAAAGTCATCTTGTGCAAGAAGAGTGAAGTGGGGGACCAGCAGTTATCGTAATGGCTATGTCGCTGGACTCCCACGTAGTCGACCGCGG
>NW_006205376.1:506457-544896 GCF_000334495.1 Tupaia belangeri chinensis | reverse complement strand
TGTTTTTTTGGGTGGGCCCCCCCCCCTTAAAAAAAAAAAAAAAAAAATTTAAAAAAACCTCTCAAAAAAAAAAAAAAGAAGAAGAAGAAGAAAACTACTGGTGGAAAACGCTGGGGAAACTCTGGGAGACACTGGGGTAGGCAAAAACTTCCTAAGCAAGACCCCTAAAGCACAGTCAATAATCCCCAAAATAGACAGGTGGGATTACATCTGATTAAGAAGTTTCTGCACAGCAAAGGATACTGTAATTAGTGTGAGTTGATCAGAATGGGAGAGAATTTTTGTTAAGTGTGCCTCAGATAAGGGACTGATAACCAGAATACACAGGGAGATCAAGAAGACTACTGTAAGAAAATGATTAACCCAATTAAAAGATGAGAAAAAGAGTTGAATAAATAACTCTCTAAGGAAGACATACGAACAGCCAAAAAGCATATGAAAAAATGCTCAATATCCCTCATCATAAGGGAGATGCATATCAAAGCCACAATGAGATACCACCTAACCCCAGTCAGAATGATGAAGATTTAAAAAAAAAAAAAAGATAAGTGCTACAGGGGATGGGGTGAAAAGGGAACACTCCTACACTGTTGGTGATAATGTAATTGGTCCAGCCACTGTGGAGAACAATTTGGAGGTTCCTCAAAGACCTTCAGATAGAACTACCATATGATCCAGCAATTCCCAATTCCTTTGGGTAGATACCCAAAAAAGGTATCTACCCAAAGGTATCTACCCAAAAGACAGGAGAGCACTCAGTCAGAAAAGCACGTGCACAACTAGATTTATTACAGCATTATTCACGATTGCTAAGACATGGAACCAACCCAAATGTCCACAGACAGACAAATGGATTGAAAAAGTCTGGCACATATACTCCATAGAATACTATTCAGCCATAAAAAAAAAAAAAAAAAAGAAAAAAAAAAGAAAAAGAAAGTGGACAAATATGGAAGATTTGTTGCTGAGTGAAGCAAATCAGCTTATGAAAGAGAGAATTGTATGTCTCCAGTTAACATATACCGACTGTCACACCTTATGGTAGAGACTGAAAGACTGGAGGACATAAAAGCACTAAAAATTGTTATAGACACTAGAAACAAGGTGGAATTAGAGTGTGGGAGGGGAAGAGCAAAGGAAAGGAAATATGGGGGAAAAGTAGAGAGGTAAGACATTTGTGGGACACAGAAATGGTTTATTATCTGTTGATGAGAATGAGTATAGTATTCACAACTGGGCTGGACTGAGGTATCCATGCTGTGTAAAGTCTCTTTACAATCTGAATTATATATAGCAATTGAATGTATAAATAATAATAGCAACAATTTAAAAAGGTGGTAATTTTTTTTTTTTAAATAATGGATGAATTTTAATTTGCTTCTTGTTCAGAGAGGAGAAAAAACAGCAATAGAAAGCTTTGGAGACACTTGGGAAATTTTGAATATAGACTAGTATTAGATGATTTTATAGAATTATTAGTTAATTTTTCTGGATGAAATACCAGACTGTGGCCATGAAGGAAACCCTATTCCTAGGAGATGTTTGCTGAGGCATTAGAATTGAAATGTCAGGTGGGACCAGCAGTTAGCGTAATGGCTATGTCGGACTCCCATGTAGTCGACCGCGGTTTGAGTCCCGGACCCGGTGGCTTAAACTCACACCAGGCACATGTGCGTGCATGCCCAAGATCCCAAGAGGAGAATGGAGGAGAAGGGATTGCGGTGTGGCCATCCCCCCAGGTGGTGATTTCTCACTCTCTGTCTCTCTGTCTTTCTGGCAAGCGCACGCGCTCTATAGCAAAAACCTCTAAAAAAAAAAAAAAAAAAAAAGAATTGAAATGTCAAGATATCTACAAGTTACTTTTAAATGGTTAAATGAAGAAAGCACACATATATGCAGAAAGGAAAAGAGAATAAAAAAGTAAACACAAAACAGTCATTTCTTTTCATTGGAAAAATGGCTTACTCTAGGTCTGGAGCAAAGAAATGTCCAATATAAACAAATCCAGATGTAGACAGGGAAAGACTTTAATTAGAAAGAAGGGTTACTGTGGGCCAGCTCTATGACCTTGTGGTTAAGTCAGGGGACGCACGTGACTGACTCTGTGGTTCAAGTCCCAAATTCAGAGGCTTGAGAAACACTGAGAGCACATGTGCATGTGTGCTCAAATTCTGAATGAGAGAGATGGGGAAGGGACTGCGATATGACCGAGTACTTTCTCCTCCCTCTCTGTATCTCTCCCTCTCTGTCTCTGGCAAATGCATATGTCATCTGGAAAAAAATTGTTTAAAGAAAAGGAGAAAGACTACTGAAATAGGGAGAACACAATCAGAAATCTACAAGCATATCAGACTCACACAGTAAATCGTTTCCTTTGCAGAGTAAAGGAGAGGAAGCAACGATAAGCAAAATCTTTTAAGGGAAAGTGGATAAGCAAGGGGAAAAGACCAGAGGGATCTGATAAGAACTGGGTTTTGAGTGGCCAACCAATTCCCAGGAGAAGCTGATGAGGGGGTCATATTCCAAGCACAAAAAGTGTGTGCTTGCTGAGTTTTGGAGGCTAGCAGAGTTCAGGGGCCAAGAGGAAAGAGATCGACTAAAGTTTGGTAAAGACAAAGCAGAGGGTGGGAAATGGACAATTGTGACTGCTTGGCCAGAAAATATACGGTGTTCTTAGAGCATCTTGTTGTGACTCTAAAATTAGATTTTTCTAGTTTTAAATGATGACTCATCACTTCACATGTGTTATAATGCCCTCCTCTATTATGCATATATAAATGGAAGTTAAGACAAATACAACAAAATTAATATGAAATCTAGGTGAAGCTCATGTAGATAATTTATTGTATTGTTTTGTTTATTGTTTGTTTGAAAGCTTTTCATAATAAAAAGTCAAGAGAAAATATACACAAAAAGATTTTATAAGAAATTTCAAATGCTTACAAATAAATCTAGTGAAAAGTATACAAACCTTGGGACAAGCAGATGGCGTAATGGTCACGTCTCTGGACTCCCACGTAGTTGACTGGAGATCAAGTCCCAAGTCTGGTGGCTTTAAACTCATGCCAGGCACATGTGCATGTGTGCCCAAAATCCTGAGAGGAGAATGGAGGAAAAGGCATTGCAGCATAGTCATTCCTCCAGGGGATGATTTCTCGCTTTCTGTCTCTCTGTCATTCTCTGTCTCTCCAGCAAGCACACATTCCCTGTAGCAAAAATCTCTCAAAAAAATTTAAAAAAAGGTACATCTTTTCTAGAGAAAAATTAAAAATACTTATTGGGATACATTATAGAAAACCTAATAAGTAAGAAGAAAAATTATGTCTATAGATAGAAAGGCTCAATATCTCTAAAATGTCCTTATTTATAACTCAACTAGCCAATTCCAAATATATTACAGAATACACTTCCTTTCCAGCTTGGGCCTAGGGGAATGCCTCCTGCACAGAAAGATGATAAAGACCATCCGCTAACCACAAACTGATGACTCTCTAATACCCCATCAGCATTCACAAGAACATCCATGGAACTGGCTTCCAGAAGCATTCCCCCCAGGCACTCAAAGAGATCTGGAAATTTGTCATGAAGGAGATGATTCCAGGAGTGTGCACTGATACCAAGCTCAACCAAACTCTGGGTTAAAGGAATAAGGACTGTTCTATACCGTGTGTGCAGCTGTCCCAAAAACGTAGCGAGTATGATGATTTACCACAAACTCTGTATGTTGGTTTTCTATGTATGTGTCACCAACTTAAAAAAATCTATGGACACGGGGGCTGGCAGGTGGCATGGTCATTAAAGGCGCTGGACTCCCACATGGCAGACTGCGGTTTGAATCCCAAACCTGGCAGCTTGCTTTCTCACTTTCTCTCTCTTTCTCTCTCTCACTAGATTCCTCTTTGGTCAAATTAAAATAAGTAAATAAATAAAGCTAAATAAAATAATTATTTAACAACAACGAAAAAAAATCTGAAGACTGAAATGAGAACTAAATTTAATTCAAAAAAAAAAATCTATGGACAGACAATGTGGATAGCGCTAACCATTGATCCTCAGTTACAAAAGAGCCAGCATGAAAGGACGAAAGGAAAGAAGGGAGAAAGGGCAATCAGCCATGTGGGAATCCAGCACCTTAACCACCACACCATCTGCTGGCCCCTTGCCTCAGCTTTTGCCATTAGTCCCTGATTCTGATTCAATAGGAAGTCACTTTCAACATCTTGTTAGAATGTAAATGTGGAGCCCTCAATCACCAGTTCAGATGGTAACTGAAGCCTGAGAGTTGATCAAGCCATAAAGAAATGCAAGGATAATTACTTTCATCCTTTAATTAAGAGTCACCTATTAATTGAATTGATAATATTGTTTAATGTGATTAATACTGGTGGTGTTGATCAACATTAAGTAACCACTGTAGAATTTTATCTTGAAATGTCTGTTGACTACATGTATACAGAGCTGCCAAGCACAACTTATGAAGGGGAAGACGCCGTGTTGGGTATGTATGAGGAAGAGAGAAACAAACACACTAAAAGTTATTACAAAAAGAAAAGAAAACAAAACAGAGGTTCTCTAAAACAAACCAAGCTATCTGACATCTGTCTTTCACCCTCAGAGATGATGCGCATCAAAGCAGAAGGCAGTGCTACTGCAATGCAAGGATGTCTTTTATCATCCCAGAAGACTGACTGAGCCCTACCGTGAATTATGCTGCCTTTCCATTGAATTTATCTTGAGAGTCAGAACAGTGAGTCCACTGGATCCCTTCTGAGAAGCGTTAAGCGTTTATCACTCCTGTTTTTCCTGCTTTAGAAGTTTCCCAAAGCCATAGCTCCACCACTCCCCTGGTTGTCAGGCCTGGAAATGTACCTCAGGGGAATGTGAAAAATTTCCTTAATGTACATGAGTATGAATAGCTTTTTTTGGGGGGAGGGGTGTGACAGGTTTTTGCTACAGGGCGCATGCGCTCGCCAGAGAGACAGAAAGAGACAGAGAGACAGAAAGCGAGAAATCACCCCCCAGAGGGGATGGCCATGCCGCAATCCCTTCTCCTCCATTCTCCTCTCGGGATCTTGGGCACACACGCACGCACGCCCATGCGCACGGCGTGAGTTTAAGCCACCGGGTCCAGGACTCGAACCATGGTTGACTACATGGGAGTCCAGCGACATAGCCATTATGCTTAAATAGCTTTAATGAATCTGCTTCTCAAGTTGTAGCTTCCATAAGCATACTGAAAGTTTGACCTTCCTGAGAATGATCTGCTTGTACTCCAATCACAAACAGTGAGCCTTACCACTCACCTATCCCAGAACATGTATGTTGCGTGGGGTGCAGGGATGGGGGCTCAAAGAACTCTCTCTAAAACACAAAATAAAGGGACTATTGAGCCTCATTCATCCAGATACTCAGATGACCAAGTCATGCTTTGACAAATTAGCTCTCTCTGTTGCTACATAGTAAATTAGACTCGTTAGCTTAAAACAACAATAAACCCAAGCTCCCCCGGGGCCTGATAGCAGTATGGGGGCTTCATTGCCAGACTGATCCATGACAAAGCAGAAGTTTCAAGCAGGGTTTTATGTCTCTCTGCTTACATAATCAAGTGAGGTGGTCAACTTGTTAGACCAGTTGAAAATCATCCACTGGCCTGGAGTTTGGCAGGGAAGATTCAGATTTTAAATAGGACATCATTAATTCCCCTGCCTTTATCTTGGCCATCAGTCAAAAACCAAACATCCAGGCTTCCCCGAAGACAGACTGTCCAGTCCACTTTTACATTACCTTATTAGCCACACAGTCCCAGTAAATAGCCTTTCCTTTAAGAGGAAAATTCAACAACCGAGCAGTTTTGCACAGATTATGAAAATATGTAGACACATGTGACTTGAGAGCACCCATTGCTGACACATATTTAAGTGCTCTTAATGCTTATTTTAGCTCATGAAGCTTTATATGTACTGTGTAAATATTTGTTGAGAGTAAGAGAAGGCAAAGGAAGAACAAGGAAGAAAAAGATCGGTACAAAAGTCATTTTGTCTCATTTTCTCATTTCCCTTTCTGTCTCTACACTTTCCCCTCTATTAAGTATTTTTTTTCCTTTTTCTCTTTCTCTCTCTCTTTTTTTTTTTTTTTTTTTTTTTTAGAGTTTTCTATTGGTCATGCATGCTTACTGGAGAGATAAAGAGACAGAGAAAGGGAAAGTGAGAAATCACTCCTCAGGAGGATGGACACACTGCAATCCCTTCTCCATTCTCCTCTTGGGATGTTTAAGCCACCTGGTCCAGGACTTGAGCCATGGAGTTAGCTATGTGGGATTCAATACCGTAACCTCATGCTACCTGCTGACCCTCTACTAATCACCTCAACTACAATGCAGTTTTACTCTCAGCTGTTTAAACTTCTTTTTTTTTTTTTTTAGGCTTTTGCCGTAGGGCACATACACTCTCCAAAGAGAGAGAGGCAGAGACAGTAAGAGGAAAACTGAGAAATTATCGAGTGGCTGGATGGCCACATCTTAATCTCTTCTCTTCCATTCTCTTGGAATTTTTGGGCATGCATACATGGCAAGATTTTTAAGCCACTAGATCCAAGACTCAAACAGCTGTTGATCATGTGGGAGTCCAGTGCCTTAACCACATACCACCTGCTGGCTTCTCAACTTCCCTTTCCTAAAAGGGCCAATGATATGATATGAATACTGATACGTTCATTCCTCTTATTCCTGGATGCCTAAGTTTGGGACTGCAATTGCGTTATCTTTCAAATCATCATCATCCCAAGATACAAGTTAGATGTTCTGTTCTAGAAGATAGAATAGGCTTGATATCTTCTCCCAAATTAACAGCAAATACCACAACATGAATGCCTAAATTCTACTTACCATTCTTTATGCCTAAGCAAATAGGTTACAACTGCTGTGTAGCCTTTTATATTTAAGTGGTGCCTTTTACTACTGATTCACTCTCCTTTTTTTGGGGGGGTTATAATATAATACTACTTTATTTTGTTGCTCAAATAATTCCAGCTTTGGTCACTAGTAGCTCCTTCAGTTGGTTCCTGCTTCTGTGACATACCCTCAATCATTGTTTTGTTGTTTTTCTTTTCTTTTTTTTTGTAGTGCAAGATGCTCTGGGCTCATCTTGTATGTTTCTTGCCCCAGTCCTAGAATCAGTAATGTTTTCCAAAGAGTCCTGGTTCCTTTATTGAAAACCAAGATTGGGGCTTCCATTCTAGTTTTTTTCTGGCCACATAACTGCTAACAAAGGTGTATCACTCTGGCTGGCTGTACTGATGTGAACTGAGAGCATTATCAGAAGAGGTCAGCTCTAGAGAATAACGATCCCTTAAATTACTTTTTCTTTAGGTAAGTCTAGGCAGAAAAAAATGCAAAGAATTTTCATTATAAATTAAGTAGGTCAAACCACCCAGCTTGTTGTATTGTAAACCAATCCAACATAGTTACAACCCAACTGCAGAAAGATCCTTAGAATAACAGTGTCATCTGTCGGGGGTCATCGGGGAGGATACTGATCGTATCTTCAGCTTTGCCACATAATAGACACAGCATGGTATATTCCTGAAATTCATCCATGGTACTGGACGTATACTCATGCCTGGCTATTACATGATGACAGTTCTTACACAGATGATCGTAGGTTATTATTTCTTCCCCGTCTTCTTTCAAGGATTGGTTTGTGATCAGCATAAAATCTTGCTTATTACACACTGCACAGCCTGTGAAGTTCAGCAAGAAGGATCCATTCTCCAAGCAGGTGTTACCCCGGTTGGGATATTCCTTCTCCACACAGTCCCCACACATCGTGACGAGGTGAGCAGGGGACATCCTCCAGCGCTCCCCTCTACTCACTTTCTTAAAACGTTCTCTGTGATTTGCGTTTTCTCATCATTAAATTTGTTTTCAGTTGGGAAGTTTGAATTTCCAAGTGTAAATCTTGTTAACAAACAAGATCCTAGAATGAAAAGTCTCTCTAAGAGGCCATCGTGGAGGTAGATCAGTATAGCAGGTCTAGTTGCTCAGTCCTCACATCTCCAAGGCAATGTGGAACCATGACTGACCCTTGAGTGACCTTCAGAAACGTGCTCCTCAGAACATTCTTTATGTCACTAACAGATAATTTCGTTGTGCACTCAGAGCAACGTACAATGTCATACCAGCTTGTCAGCATGTTCTGAACAAACATTCTGATCGATGACGTACCCTGGGTTTCATTGTTAGCATAGAGGCATATCCTGGTCACCACTAGCCATAGCAACCCAGACCAAACTTTTTGTTGCAAGTGGTAAAGCAAATACGCCCATGTGATCAGTCTTCCATAAAAGCCTCAGACTCTGAAACCTGAATGGGCTTCCCTGTGCAGACATTTCGCATGACCCTGCAGTTCTCTACAGAGAAGGCAGATCCTATGTGGCTTCAGATGACGAAGGACTCAGAATACATGTTGGACTTCTCAGGATGCCACCTGATGCATGACTTATTCCAGAGCTTTTCCTCTGGATTGTTTAGTTAACTTTTTCTTTTTTGGAGATTTTTGCTATAGGGCATGTGCACTCACCAGAAAGACAGAGAGAGACAAAGAGACAGAAATCACCCCCAGGGGGAATGGCCACACCCAGTCCCTTCTCCTCCATTCTCCTCTCAGGATCTTAGGCACGCACGCACATGCACCTGCTGTGAGTTTAAGCCACTGGGTCCAGGACTGGAACCACAGTAGACCTCATGGGAGTCCAGCAACATAACCATTACACCGATTGCCCATGTGATCAGTCTTCCATAAAAGCCTCAGACTCTGAAACCTGAATGGGCTTCCCTGTGCAGACATTTCGCATGACCCTGCAGTTCTCTACAGAGAAGGCAGATCCTATGTGGCTTCAGATGACGAAGGACTCAGAATACATGTTGGACTTCTCAGGATGCCACCTGATGCATGACTTATTCCAGAGCTTTTCCTCTGGATTGTTTAGTTAACTTTTTCTTTTTTTGGAGATTTTTGCTATAGGGCATGTGCACTCACCAGAAAGACAGAGAGAGACAAAGAGACAGAAATCACCCCCAGGGGGAATGGCCACACCCAGTCCCTTCTCCTCCATTCTCCTCTCAGGATCTTAGGCACGCACGCACATGCACCTGCTGTGAGTTTAAGCCACTGGGTCCAGGACTGGAACCACAGTAGACCTCATGGGAGTCCAGCAACATAGCCATTACACCGATTGCTGGTCCCTGTTTAGTAAACTTGAACTGTGAGTTTAACCTGCTATTTAGTCTTGTGAGTCCTTCTGGCAAATCACCAAACCTAGGGTAAGATCTGAAAACACAACCAATCCTATTCCAACCTGCACACACGTTGCCTATATAATGTCTCTGCCAATGGGTCATTCTATCTCTATTGAAATACATTCAACGATGGTGAACTCACTACTTCTTGGAAGCACATGAATTTAGAAATCATTAGGTTTTTAAAAAAGAATTATTTATTTAGGGGCCGGCAGGTTGCAGAGTGGTTAAGGTACTAGACTTCCAAATGGCCAACCAAGGTTCAAGTTCTGGACCTGGTGGCTTGAATCTCACAACAGGCATGCATGTGTGTGTGCCCAAAATCCTGAGAGGAAAAGAGAGGAGAAGGGACTGTGGTCTGGCCATAAGGGACTGTGGTCTGGCCGTTCCCCCGGGGGAGCGATTTCTCACTTTCTCTCTCTGTTCCTCCAGTGAGTATATACACCCTATAGCAAAAATCTTTTGTTTCCTTAAAAAAAGAATTATTTGATTTTTTGTTATTATTTTTTAAAATTTGCTATAGGATCAGGACCAGCAGTTGGCATAATGGCTATGTTGCTGGACTCCAATGTAGTCGATCATGGGTCGAGTCCCAGACCTGGTGGCTTAAACTCATGCCAGGCACACATGCATGTATGCCCAAGATCCCAAGAGGAGAATAGAGGAGAAGGGATTATGGCATGGCCATCTTCCCTGGAGGGTGATTTCTTGCTTTCTTGTGTGTGTGTATATATATATATGTATATATATATTTATATATATATACACACACATATTTGCTATAGGGCACATGTGCTCACCAGAAGGAAAAGGGTAGTGAAAAAGCAAGCTGCCAGATCTGGAACTTAAACTGCACTCAGCCATGTGGGAGTCCAGTGCCTCAATCATCATGCCACCTGCTGGCCCCCAAATCATTAGATTTTAACAATGATAAGATGCAATATTCCTAACTGTCGACTAAAAACTGAATGATTAATTTCAGTGGTAAGATAGGGCACTATTCTTTTTTAAAATTTAGAACAACTTCAAGTTGGCAGTTATGATTTTTCTTCAGGGATTATATCTGCAAACATGAAAGGGAAAAAAATCTGCCTTAAATGGCAACCCTGTAAAGACAAATAATAACAAAAGTCGACTGAGGATAGGGAGAAATATTAGGTCATTGGGAAAGTTATGATGTATTTTTCTATGTTCTTCTATGTAATAGAAAAATGATCCAATAGAAACCCTTGCACAAGGCTGATAGGAATATAATAGTGCAACCATTGTGGAAAATAGTTTGGCACTTTCTTAATGTTTAACATAATTCAGCAATTCCTCCTAAGAGATACACGCCCAAGAGAAATGAATGCCTACATCTACACAAAATCATTCAGAGATGTTGACAGTAGCATTATTCATTGCCAAAAAGTAGAACAACCCAAATATCCATCGACTAATGAATCACTAAATAAAGTGTGGTATTATTCATATAATGAAATATTATTAAGCAATTAAAGGAAATGAGTTTCTGATATCTGATAAAACATGAATGTACCTTGAAAACTTGCTAGGTAAAAGAAGCTACCCACAAAGGGGGTATGGTTCCATTGATCTGAAACCGCCAGAGTAAACAAGTCCATGACGTGGAAAGCAGACTGGTAGTTGCTTAGGGCTGTAAGATTTGAGGGGAAAAGGAAGAAACTGCTAATGGATACTGGATTTCTTTGGGGAGTGATGAAAATGGTCTAAAGTTCATTGTGAAAGCTGTCAAATTGTAAGCTTTTTGTGTAAATTCTATGGTATATGAATTATAGCCCAATAAAGATGTTTTCTAGTTACTTAATTTTTTAGAGAGATTTTTGCCATAGGACATGTGTGCTTGCCAGAGAGACAGAGAGATAGAGAGACAGAAAGCAAGAAATCACCCCCCAGGGGGATGGCCATGCCACAATCCATTCTCCTCCATCCTCCTCTTAGGATCTTGGACATGCACACGCACGCACCTGGCATGAATTTTAAGATGCCAGGTCTGAGACTCAAACCACATTTGACTACATGGGAGTCCAACAACATAACCATTATGCCATCTGCTGGTCCCAAGATGCTTATTTTTAAAAAGTCAACCATTGGGGAGCCAGCAGGTGCCATGGTGGTTAAAGGCGCAGGACTCCTATGTAGCCAACCATGGTCTGAGTGCCAGACCTGGAAGCTTACTTTCTCCCTTTCTCTCTCTCTCTCTCACTCTAGCCCTCTCTGGTCAAATTAAAATAAGTAAATAAAGTTAAATAAAATCATTTTTTAAAAACTCAACCATTGGACCCTTCAATTAATTACTTCTAGACTAATAAAAACATGTTATCATTATACTTTATTATATATTATAAATAGTTTATAAGCATGAATTACTCTTATAATAAGATTTTTTAAATTATATGCTTCTGGAATTCCTTCCTAGTTGTTTCTTTTTCTTTATTATTTGCTGTTATCATTATTATTATTATTATTTCACCAGAGAAAAACAGAGAGTGAGAAAGGGAAGGTGAGAAAGCAAGCTGCCAGGTCTGGGACTCAGATCACAGTTGGCCATGTAGGAGTCCAGCAGCTTAACCACCATGCCACTTACTGGCCCTTCCTTGCTAGTTTTAACTATTACAGATGAGACTTAATTAGGGTCAAGTGTTGGCACAAGTGTAACAACTGAACGGGCTTCAGAAAGGTCTTGGGTTCGTGTCCTAAGGCTTCTGTGAGCACACCAGGCTCCCATGTGTGCCTGTGATCCAAGCCAGCTGAGGCTAGGGTGAGTCACAGAGTAAAGATTCTGTTGGGGATGTCCCCTCCTCCTTCATGGAAGAAATAAATACACTTTAAAAATAAATACTTATGGGGCCAGCAGTTGGTATAATGGCTATGTCACTGGACTCCCATGTAGTCGACTGCAGTTCAAGTCCCAGACCCAGTGGCTTAAACTCATGCCAGGCATGTGCGCATGCTTGCCCAAGATTCCAAGAAGAGAATGAAGGAGGAGGCATTGCAGCATGGCCATCCTCCCTGGAGGGTGATTTCTCGCTTTCTGTCTCTCTGTCTCTCTGGCGAGCACATGCGCCCTGTAGCAAAAACAAACCAGCTACAGTGGTATAGCAGTAATGTGACACTCTGTAATACTGAGGCTACATGGGAAGGTCCCAGGTTTGTTTTGGGAGCTCTCCTGTATACACTGGGTGAGTGTGCATGCATGCTTGTGATTTATTACTATTATTATTATCTTTTTTTTTTTTAGAGAGAGAGATTTTTGCCATAGGATGCATGCACTTGCCAGAAAGAGACAAAGAGACAGAAAACAAGAAATCACCCCCAAGGGGGTATGACTTCACTGCAATCTCTTCTCCTTCACTCCCTTCACAGCCAGGTGAGAGTCCAGTGCCTTAACCACCACGCCATCTGCTGGCCCCTATGCTTATGATCTTAACTGGCTGAGGCTTGGGGTGGATCTCTTCATGAAAACCCTGCTGGGAGTGCCTGTCTTTCTTGCTCACTGTCTCTTTTATTTTTAAGTTTTTGTCAAAGGGCATATACGCTCACCAGAGAGGAGACAGACAGAGAGATACAGAGAGAGGGAAAGCGAGAAATCACCTCCCCAGGGCGGGATGGGTATGCCACAATCCCTTCTCCACTCTCCTCTTGGGATTTTGGGCACGCATGCATGCTTGTCCAGCATGAGTTTCAAGCCACTGGATCTGAGACTTGAACTGTGGTCGGTCATGTGGGAATCCAGCCACATAAACCACCATGCCACCTGCTGGCCCTCTTTCTTTTATAAGAGATAAATAGGTGAACTTGAAAAAATAGGTAAGATTTACAGACTCTGTTATAGTAAGACTAGCAAAGTCACAGACTTCCCTCCCACTGCCTGTCCCTATGATGTACAAGAGATGAGAAACAGAGGATGGTCTGATTTGTAAAGCAATCTTATAAGAATTTATACTATTTTAACATGAGGAGATGTCAATTGCAACTTTTTTCTTTTTTTTAGGTTTTTGCCATAGGATGCCCTGTGCTCAGTGGAGAGCAATAGACAAAGAGAGACAGTGAGAAGGAAAGTGAGAAATCACCCTTCAGGGGGTATGGCCACACCACAATCCGTTCTTCTCATTCTCCTCTTGGGATATTGGATAAGCCCAGTGTGGTTTTCAAGCAACTGGGTCCAGGACTGGAACCATAGTTGGCCATGTGGGAATCCAGCCACCTTAACCACCACACCACCTGCTGGTCCCAATTGCAACAGGGCAACAAATTGTCAAGCAAAAGAACTAACCAGAGTTCATGCTTCATATCTGCTTATTTCTAGGGGCACCTGGAATCACAGTACCAACCCTTGGCCAAACTCAGGGAGTTAATAGTCACTAGCTATGAGATTGTTTTGTGCTCCTGAGGCAGGAGGTATTAGTCTGTCAGCATGACATACATAAATATCAAAGTTTATCATGAGCATCTGCCTCCAGGGTTAAGGTCTGCATCATGGGTGCAGAGGAAGAATGTAACCAGATCCTAAAAGGACTCTGGGTCCTGAGATTTAAGCAGGCTTACTTGGGCAGAGACACCTCATACATGTTCCTGCTGTTCACAGCCAGACAGAAGCATTTTAGTATGACAACAGGGAGGGAGGACCTGGAAGTCTGCACCTAATCTTTCTGGTCTTCTCTAGGCATATTTTTTTTTCCCCTACTGATCATGCTGTAATAAATTTTAGCCACGAGTAAAACCTGTTACTGATAAAAATGATACTTAGCAAATCAAAATAGTAAATTCTCTGGACCCTTAAAGTATAAGAATTTCTCTGAAGTTTATTTTCAAGGACAAAACAACTTAGTTTCTAAGTCTCAGTTATTTTTAAGACTCTTATCTGCCCAAAGAAATAGATTTATAATGTAAAGAAGCATTTAAAATAAATGGCAGATAAATAAAATAGGAAGACTAATGCTATCTTCTTGTGCTTTGCATATAAAAATAAACCTGTTCTGGGGGCCAGCAGGTGGTGTGGTGGTTAAGACACTGGACTCCCACAGTTGACCACAGTTCGAGTCCTGGATCTGATGGTTGACTTTCTCATTTTCCCTCTCTCCATCTCTCTTTTTGGTGAGCACATGTGCCCTATAGCAGAACTTAAAATAATAATAATAAAATAATAATTTAAAAAATGAAAATAGCCAAATAAACCTGTTCTAAAGATATAATAATCTCTCTTTAAGTATACCATGTCTGTATCTGGAACTTTATTACAGAGGAATGCTTCTTGACTCTGCTGGAATAAAGCATCACAAAAACTGGTGAAATAATGATCTAATCTGAGCTAGAAAATTGTTTCATTGATCAAGAGTGAGAAAGATGGTTTTTCTTCGAGTTCAAGGTCTTGTCTCTTATTATCTTCAGGACTTCTATCTATGTGCTATTGAGGTTATGTGCTTTGTGACCAGGTCAGCTCATTTACTCCAACAATGCTGATCCTGGGATGAAAATTTTTCTTGCAAAATCTATTTCCAATAATCCAAGGTATATCTGAGAACTCAGCCTTCTAAATATAATAGAAAAGCAAAAAGAGGGTTTTTTGTTGTTGTTTTTTTCCTGATGGAGGGCACACGTACTTGCCAGAGAGAATCAGAAAAACATAGAGACAGAGGGGGAGAAAACACCTCCCAATGGGCATGAGCATGATGCAATCTCCCCTCTATTTCTCCATCCTGTCAAGATTTGGAGCACATAGGTACACGTGCTCACCATGTTGTTCAAGCTACAACGGCTGGAATTTGAACCGTTCCATTGGCCATGTGGGATCTGGTCCCTTTAGCTACTAGGTCATGAAAACCTGCCCAAGAAGAGAATTTTTAAATGATAAATTTGACTACTAAACAATAATTATGCATGACATAAGTCACACTTAAGAAAGTCAGAAGACAAATGACAACCATTTGTAAACTAAAGAATAGCCATAAATACCTAAGATCTTTGAGGTCATTAGAATCTAACATCAGGGAAAAAGGACTAGAATGTTATTGAACTCAATATATCCAATAAACCTAAAATATTGATTTTATAATCGAACAGATTTTGCAATAAAAACAAAGGTCAGAGGAGCTAAGTAAAGAAAAAATAAGGCAGTATTTTGACACTGATTACCCAGCCCTGTTAAGAGGCCAGAAACACTGACTACAGTAGACACAAATTCTTTGGTTGTGTAGAAAAAGGATGGCTTATTTGTGGGGTATCACTTGTGTGGCCCCAATTTTCTTACACAGAGAGTGTTATTCACACACCTGGTATTTGGTACTGGTATAACTTGGTTCACAGCTTCATCTTCCAGGAGATTTTGCAGAGCCTCTTCACCTAGTTGTCTCAGGGCAGCATCTTAAGAGAGCAGGTGATGGCTGTGGTGCTGGACTTCTACATGACTGACCATGGTTCGAATCTCACACTTGGCAGCTTGCTTTCTCTTTCTCTCTCTAGTCAGGTTAGATAATGATGATAATATATAAAATTAAATGAATAATTCTTTTAAAAATATTTAAAAAGAACAAGAGCAGAGGCCACAAGACCTTTTGACATTGAAATTCAGAAGTCATAGGAAGGATCTTCAAAAAGTTTATGGAAAAATGAGTATTAAAAATAAAAAAAACACTATGCAAGGCCAGCAGGTGGCACAGTGGTTAAGATACTGGACTATTACATGGCCAGCCACGGTTCGAGTCATGGACTTGGTGGTCTGCTTTCTCACTTTCCCTTTCTCTCTCTCTGTGCCTCTCTTGTCAAATTAAAAATAATAATAACGAGTAAAAAATAATTCTAAAAAAAATAAAAACAAAACAAAACCTATGCATCGATTTCAAATTTTCTGTACAAAGATGAACTTATACTTTAATTTCATTTTTTTCATGAACTTTTTTGGAAATCCCCTAATATAACATCACTTCTGCATTTTTATTGGTGAAAGCAAGGTATAGGTAAGTAGATTTCACTCGTTTTTAGAAGGAGATACAAATTATCTGTAATTATACTTAATCTTCCACAATTTACTATTTTTTCTTAATAGAGATTTTTGCTTTAGAGTGCATGCTCTCGCCAGAGAGACAGAGTGTGAGACAGAGATACACGCGTATGTGTGTGTGCCCCAAATCCCGAAAGGAGAATGGAGAAGGGATTGCAGTGTGGTCATTCTCCCTGGAGAGTGATTTCTCACATTTTCTCTCTCTGTCTCTGTCTCTCTCTCTCTATGGTCAACATATACACCCTATGGTTAATTTTTTTTATGTGCAATTTAATTTTAGTGCAAAAAATTGTAAATCTATGCATTTTTTTCCATAATACACATTTTCCACAATTTTTTTTTTTTGAAGATTTCTCATATATGATGGCAGGGAAATTTCCAGAGTAAATACCATATGCTAAGGTTCTGGGGAGAAAGTTACATGGCACTTTTAAAGTATACAAACAAAGCCAATGTGACTAGAGGGCGAAGAGTCTTTCACAAATGCTTGTTAATTCTTTAGTTTGTGCCAGGCATTGTTCTGGCTAAAAGAAATACACCAGTGAGCAAGACTGACAATGTGCTGCACTGGCGGGGCTGACACTGGGATGAGGCGGATGTCAGAGGAGGAAAAGAAGAAACACAGGAACAAATAATTACATATTTAATGCATTATCGTATTAGTATATTTGTATGCATAAATTAATGTGATGATAAATTACAGTAAGTGCCAAGAAGAAAATAATTTCTTCTGTGATACAGATTACCAAATGATATGGTTGGAGAAAGCCTTTTGAGGAAGTGACATTTGACCTAAAACTTGATCATTGAGAAAAGGCCAAACACATGAAAGTGAAGAATGTCAAAAGCTGTGGATTGGAGCCAGCAGGTGGCATGGTGGACTCCCACATGACCAACTGCAGTAGGGGTCTTGGACTTGATGTCTTGCTTTCTCAGTTTCCCTCTCTCTCTCTCCCTCTCTGTGTGTCTCTCTGTCTCTCTTTGGTGAGTATGCATGCCCTATAGCAAATTAAATTAATAATAAATTAATTACATTAAATAAATAATTATTTAAAAAAAAACAAAAAGCTGTGGAACTAGATCAATTCTGCAGCACAGCAGCAATAAACTGTGCAGGAAAAGTGAGACTCCACATGGTTACTGTGGTTCGATTCCCCAGCTGGTCAGCCCAAAAGACTAGGGCATGAGCCTAAGTGCCCAAGAACTGATGGAAGACTGGAGAAAGGGGATCAGCATGACCAGATCTAGTGCAGTGTGCTCATCTCTGTCTTTCCCTGTCTATCTCTCTCTCACATGCACACATGCAGTCTACCATGAATAAAGAAGGGGGAAAAATCCCTGTGAAACAACAAAAGCCGATGCCCTCAGAAAGTAAAGAACCAATCACCAAGAAGGAACCTGGGTGGAGCAAAGGGGAGAAATAAGACTGGAGAGGCAGGCAAAGTCCAGATCATACCACCTTAGAGCCCTTGGTGAGAAAGTTGGAATTTATTTGAAATGCACTGAAAATCCATTGCCAGATTTTATTGAAGGGAATAGCATTACATTTTGAAAAGATTCTTCTGGGTGCAGTGTGATGAATGCAATCAAGAAAAATAAAATTGAAAACAGAAAGACTTCAAAAGACTCACTTAGGTGAGAGACCATGAGGTAGTTAAAATGAGGCTAGCAAGAGTATAGATGGAGAAAAACAAACAGAATAGAAACACATTTGAAGGTTAGAATTGGTGGGATTTGGTGACCAAAGAGATGAGTGTTAAAGGACAAAGATGGGCCTTACCTCCTAACAGGAGGAATTTGGTGACTGTTCACTGGGATATCCAAATGGAAATGTTAAGTGTGTGGTTGAACATAGAAGCTCAAAAGAGATTTTATCAACTGGGGAAATATTTGTCCAGAGATGGTAACTGAAGCCATGGGAGCAGGAAATAGTGCCCAGGAAGAAAACAGAAAACAGGGAGAGAAACCAGCGTAACTGTCATCCTTGAAACGAGAACATTCAAAGACTGGTGGGAGGAAATAAACTGGTAAAGGAGACTCAGAAGAAGAAAGTACAGATGCAGGCAGAAAACCAGAAGAATGGGCTGCCATACAATGCAGAGAGAAAGCAAAGAGGAGGTATGAGAAGCAGCCACCAGATTCAAGGCAAAGAGGTCAACGACTTCAGAAAGAATTATTTTGAGCAAGAGGCAAGTCAGATTGCAGTGGCAGAGGCATAAGTACAAGGTGACAGGGAGTATGACGACTTTGGGAAATTAGATATAAAAGGGAGAGACTGCCACAGCACAATCTCTTAATAAATAATCACTTTTGTCACTACTATTTTACTGTTATTGAATAGACTGCGTAGGTACTTACAAATTTTCATTAAGTATCAAACTTACAAGCAGTCGACATTAATTTTTTTTTTCTTTTTTTTGAGAGGTTTTTGCTATAGGGCACATGCACTCACCAGAAAGACAGACAGAGAGAGAGAGAGAAAGAGAAAGTGAGAAATCACCCTCCAGAGAAGATGGCCACGCCACAATCCCTTCTCCTCCATTCTCCTCTCAGGATTTTGAGCACATATGCACATGCGCCCAGCATGAGATTCAAACCACCAAATTTAGAACTTGAACCTATGTGGGAGTTCAACACCTTAACCACTATGCCACCTGCCGGCCCCACCTCAATTTTATTTGAAGTACCCTCATGACTAAAAAGTTCGCTTCTCCATTCTTTCTGTACCTGGACTGGTCAGGTGACAGTTTTGAGCAATACAATGAAGGTAGCAAACTCTGAGGATACTGTCTCTTTCTGAATAAAAAGACAAAGCTTTTTTTGCCCTCTCCTCCCTTTACTTATATTTTTCCTTCTGCTGGGAGCATAAATCTTCTGTAGGTACAACCACTATCTTGAACCTATAAAGAGGCAGAAAACTAAGACCTATTTACTGAAATAGGAGAAGTCAACATAAATCACATATTAAAATATGGGACCAGAGCTGGCAGATGGCATGGTGGTTGAGGGTGTTGGAATCCTACATAGCCAACCATGGTTCAAGTCCCAGACCTGACAGCTTGATTTCTCACTTTCCTTCTCTCTCTCTCTCTCTCACTCACCTTTGTCCCTCCCTGGTCAAATTAAAATAAATAAATAATGTTAAATAAAATAATTTTTTAAAAAAATAATAAAATAAAATATATGATACTAGTAGATAGCATAATGGTTATGTCACTGGGCTCCCATGTAGTGGACCGGGGTTTGAGTCCTAGACCTAGTGGCTTAAAACTCATGCTGGGCACATGTGCATGCATGCCCCAAATCCTGAGAATGGAGGAAAAGGGACTATGAGGTGGCCATCACCCCTGCGTGGTGATTTCTTGCTTTCTGCTTCTCTGTCTCTCCAGGGAGCACATAAGCCTTATAGCAAAAATCTCTTTAAAAAGATAATAAAAATAAGGGAACCAGCAGTTAGCATAATGGCTATGTCGCTGGATTCCCACGTAGTCGACCGCGGTTCGTGTCCCGGACCCGGTGGCTTAAAACTCACGCCGGGCGCGTGTGCGTGCGTGCCCAAGATCCCGAGAGGAGAATGGAGGAGAAGGGATTGTGGCATGGCCATCACCCCTGCGTGGTGATTTCTCGCTTTCTGTCTCTATGTCTCTCTCTGTCTGTCTGGTGAGTGCACGCGCCCTATAGTGAAAACCTCTCAAAAAAAAAAAAAAAGATAATAAAAATATACAATGTGTTGCTTTTTGCCAAGACAGCATTGAAAGCAAAGAAGGAAGCTCCTGCCCCTCCCAAAGTCCAAGCCAAAGCAAAGGCTTTGAAGACCAAGAAGGCAGTGCTGAAAAACGTCCACGGCCACAAAAAAAGATCCACACACCACCGAATTCCCAAAGCCTAAGCCACCGTGGCTCCAGAGGCAGCCCAAATACCCTCGGAAGAAGGGTATTTCTCCTCCCAGAAGAAACAAGCTTGACCACTAGGCCCTCATCAAGTTCCCCCTGACCACCCAGGCTGCCATGAAGAAGATGGAAGACAACAACACACTTGTGCTCACGGCGGATGTCAAGGCCAACAAGCACCAGATCACACGGGCTGCGAAGAAGCTCTGTCATATTGACATGGCCAAGGTCAGCACCCTGATCAGGCCTGACAGAGAGAAGAGGCAGATGTACAACTGCTCCTGATTATGATGCTTTGGATGCTGCCAACAAAACTGGATCATTTACACTGAGTCCAACTGGCTCATTCTAAATACACGCTTTTTCACCATAAAAAAAAAAAATGTTGGGACCAGCAGATGATGTAATGGTTTCATCATTGGATTTCCATGCAGTTGACCATGGTTCGAGTCCCAGACCCGGTGGCTTAAATTCATGCCAGGTGTGTGTGTGTGTCTGTGCAAAAGCTCCCAGAGAGGAGAATGAAAGAGAAGGGATTGCAGCATGGCCATCCCCCCTGGGGGGTGATTTCTTGCTTTCTGTCTCTCTGTCTCTCTCAGTCTGTGAGCACACACACCCTATAGCAAAAACCTCTCCAAAACCAAAACAAAGAAACAAAAAACAAAAACAATATGTTGATTGTCTTCCTGAATCTAGGTCTCAGTGTATAATTATTATATAAACCTACTGGGTCATCAGAAAAGTCATGATGCATTTTGCATAGAAAAAACACATCATGACTTTTCCAATAACCCAATACTTTCATTTATATGGTATTTTATAAACTACAAGTGTGCTTTCACCAACCTTCATTTTTTTTCTTTCACTTTATTTTTACAATACTGCCCCTGCCATGTGGTAGGTATTGGTACTCAGGGAAAAAAATCTCCTGTCATACTGAAAGCACATAATTTGTTTATGGCTAATTTTGACTTAGTTTGCTTTTCTTCTTTTTTGAAGAATTATTTTATTTAACTATTTTTTTATTTTAATTTGACCAGAGAAAGACAGAGACAGAGAGAGAGAAAGCAAGCCACCAGGTCCAGGACTCGAACAGCAGTTGACCATGTGGGAGTCCAGTACCCTTAACCACTATACCGCCTGCTGGGCCCTAGTTTGCTTTTCTTCTAACAACCAGCTGGGATGAGCTACCTAAATGTATGACATTTTAAAATTAGGGATTATGGTACAAAAGTAATCTTGTAATCAAGAATACTTTGGGAAGAGACCCCATAACCCAAAATAGAAGCAATAAGCTAGAGTCCCATAAAAGCACCAAACATCAATGAAAAGTTGCACTAAATGGGAGGCAAGGGTGAAGAAAGGATGTCTCTGTGTTACTAAAGACCAATTTTATTCATTCTTAAATTTGGCATTGTAGTCTGTGGTGAAATAGATTTTTCCTATAGGCCTCAGTGTTCCTCTAAAAGCCCAGCCTCCTGAGCCACAGGTATTGATTCTGAAGATGCAAATATTTGTTATTCCCCAGGAACATTTGCTCCTTACAGCCTTGATTATGGCGCCATTTGCTTTCACTTAAAAGAAAATAAAACTTCTTTGATCTTATTTGGTGCCGAAGACTTACCTTCCAGGATTGGGAACTTGCCCTCCTCCCTCAGGAGACCTCTGAGAGGATTCTGAGAAGATTGCCCTCAGTGTTTATTGTCAAAGGGGGAGGCAACTCTCAAAGAGGTTTTATCTCCTCAGTAGAGACAGATACTTAGATCCCAGAAGATAAGAAACCCAGATCCTTTCCTTCTGTTTTTTTTTTTAAGAGAGTTATTTTATTTAACTTTATTTATTTATTTTAATTTGACCAGAGAGGGACAAAGTGAGAGAGATTGTGAGAGAGAGAGAGAGAGAGAGAGTAAGTCACCAGGTCTGGGACTCCAACTGCAGTTGGCCATGTGGAAGTCCAGAGCCCTTAACCACCACTCAACCTGCTGGCCCCACCCCTTCTGTTTTTATGGAAAAATTGTTTACCTTAGGAAGCAAAGATTTGAGAAGAGAAGAATGACCGTTTTTCACCTGTATAAAGTCCCAAATCTGTATTTCAGAGTGCCTCTCCTATGGCACAGCCTCACCATATACACAGAATTATCCACCTGACTTCCCTGTGTGGCCTGCAGAGTGACGGACGAAAGGCAAAATGCAGAAATGTTATCAGGCCGGCGCTGTTATTGCTCCCAGTAAATTCAACTCTGATCTCTGGCGCAGAGACCTGGTGTTTTGGTGATATCTGTCTGTTTATCTATATGTCCACGGCTATGCTAATAGAGTCACGTCTCAGACCCGTCTGTTTCTGACTTGACATAATCATCCATTAAGAAATTGGTAATTCAGGGAACCAGCAGTTAGTGTAATGGCTATGTCGCTGGACTCCTACGCAGTTGACCGCGGTTCGCGTCCCAGACCCGGTGGCTTAAAACTCACGCCAGGTGTGTGTGCATGCATGCCCAAGATCCTGAGAGGAGAATGGAGGAGAAGGGATTGCAGTGTGACCATCCCCCCTGGGGGATGATTTCTCGCTTTCTGTCTCTCTGTCTCTCTCTGGCAAGTGCACGCACCCTATAGCAAAAACCTCTCCCCCTCCTCCAAAAAAAATTGACATCATGATATAAAATGAAAAAGAAGATATTTTACTTTAGGCTGGGATCATGAACACATTTTCACTTGACTTCTGAGACATCACTGTGTCTTGATTCTCCTTCTACTACTGGCTGCTACATTTTTTTTTTTTTATTTAAATACTCAGTTTATTTCACATCTATACCCCACCATTTCCCTGTCTGACCACCACTACCACTGTGTCCTATCATAACATTCCATACATACTTAAAACCAAGCAAAGGGTGGAGTTCCACCTTTAAAAACTAAACAGGCATTTGGGACAACACATTCTTGGCAATGAACCTGGACAGCATTTATCAAACACAGTGGGGAAAGTTCTCACTCTGCATTATAAAAAGGACAGCCAGATAGCAACTGTTACAGAAATGAAATAAGATGGAAAATTTTAACAAACTGTTTAAACTATTTTCTTAAAGAGACTTCCTCCACTGCCAGAGATCTTGAATAGCTTCCTGGTCAGTCATTCGGAAGCAATTCTTCACAGAACTGATAAACTTGGCTTCCACTTTTGGAACAGAGCCACCTTTTTCTATACTTGCTTGCAGTTTTACCTTAATGTCTTCTACAGAACTAGGTACTTTGGGTGTTTTAGGAGTTTTTTTCTTGTTTTTTGAATGATTCTTGACCTTTTGATCTTTTTATTGATGGTTTTGAGTCTTTTCCATTCTGGTTCAATTTTTGAGCATTTTTGCCAGGAGTACCTTGTATAGATTTCTTCACTGGAGCTTTTACTTCTGTTTCCTCATCTTTAAAATCATCATCGTCATCATCTTCCTCGTCATCATCTTCATCAGCAACAAGTTTTACTTTTTTCTGTGGAAACTTACTACCACCTCCAGGGGCAGATTGCTTTCCAGATGTACTTAAGAATTTCACGTCCTCTTCATCTTCTGACTCTGCATCTTCCTCCGCAGCTACTAAGTCTTTCCACTAATAAGCACAGGCCCTGAACCACATTCAACCTTAAGAACACAGGTGGTGTAATTTCAAAGCCCCCAAGGGAAAACGTTGGTTGTACAGACATTTTCAATGTCTGGATGCTACTTCTCAGTACCCTAATTCTTACACATATCACTCCAAATTTTCTGTTCCAGGATGCCCCAGAATTCATTCTTCTCTAGCTACTCTTGCTCCTAAGTAAACTTAACCAATTGCATGACTTTAAAGATCATCTACAAGCTGGTAAGTCCCCAATTTATATCTCCAGCCTGGGTCTACCCAATGAACTCCTACCTATTCAACATCATCACCTGGATGTCAGATGGGCATATCAAACTATGTAAAAGCAAACTCCTGATTTCTTCCCCAAACCTATTACCTCTAAAGCATTCTTTATCTCAGTGAAGAAAAATTCTTCTTATACGTGTTTAGGGCTAAAGTATTAGAGTCATCTTCTACTTTTCTCTCACACTCTATGTGAAAACCTTCAGCAAATCTCATTGACTTTAAATTCAAAACACAATATATCCATACTATGATCACTCCTTACCATGCTAATCTAAACCATCATCATTCCTTGTCCAGATTATTGCAGTAACTTTCTAACTCATCTCTGTACCTCCCTACACTCATTTTTCTTGTGGTAGTCTGAATGATCCTATGAAAACGCAGGGTAGTTCATGTCACACTTTGGTTCAAAACCTCCAGTGACTTCCTGTCTTTCTCATGGTTTTACCCACACTTAGCATCGGCCTCTATGATTTCATCTGCTATATTGTCTCCTTGGTCCCTCAGATGCAGCCACTCTGGCTTCTGTTCCCCGAGTACAGCATGCTTTTACCTCAGGGCCTTTGAACTTCCTTTTTCCTCTGCTTGGAACACTTTCCGTCACAGTCCATAGGGTTTGCTTCGTCACTTCCTTCAGGTCTCTGTTCAGGTGCCACCTTGATAATGATGCTCTCCCTGACACCTGATGTGAAATGGTAAGTCCCTACCCCCCTAGATCACCTATTCCCCTTATGCCATCATACGTTGTCCATAACTCTTACCACCATTCCTATAATAGCTGTATTATCTATTTATTACAGGTTTTCTGTGTTCCCCAACTGAATGTCAGTTCCTGAGAGTAAAAACTTAATACTATTCATTGTTTTGGCCCTATAACCTAGACGAAAGCTTGGCATATACTATTGAATTGTTGGGAAAGTCATGATGCATTTTTGCATAGAAAAATATGTCATGATTTTCCCAATGACCTAATAGATGTCCCTCAAGTATTTGTTGAAAATATAAATAAATGGAACGCAGATAGCATAATGGTTCTGCTGGACTCCCTTGTAGCTGATTGAGGTTCGAGTTACAGACCCAGTGGCTTAAAAACTAAAGCAGGAACATTTGCGGGTGTGCTCAAAATCCCAAGAGGTGAATGGAGGAGAGGGGATTATGGCATGGCCATCCCCTTTGGGGGGCGATTTCTTGCTTTCTATCTCTCTGTTTCTTTCTGTTTCTCTGGTGAGCCCATATGCACAATAGCAAAAATCTCTCTAAAATAATAAATAAAATATAAATAAATGAATCATAATGGTACGTGGGAAACCCATATCAAATTTATGCAGTTATAAATATTTAAAAGTTATAAAAATAATAACTGCATTTGGTTAAAGCCCTTAAAAAAACATAAAACAAAAAACAAACAAACAGAAAACCAAGGTCATTCAGACACTGGTACTTGAGGACTTTTAGTTCTGTGGGAAAATTTCCTCAGTCAGCACTGGAGAAGAAGGAAAGGGAATAGTTGGCTCTCGGACATGCGATAAGAGAATGAAGACCAAATTGTTCCAGATCTAAGACTAGCAGATCTCAAGCAAGCTGAAAACACACTGGAAGCTGGCCAAGGGGATAAGTGAAGAGCCATAAAACAGGACTCCCCAGGCTTGCCCTGTTTACTTTAGAAGTGGGCTTCCTCCTCAGGTTAATACCACAGTGAGAAATGAAGTAAATAGTGCACAAGGCTGGAGGTTTATTGAGCTCATTAGAGCTACTTTAGACAAAGAGCTGGGAGAAGTTCTAACAGTAGATAGGCTGAGATAACCTGAGGGCAGATTTTTAGATTGTGTGTAAAAGCAAACGAGGACTTGTGCTTCCCAGACTTCCTGGGTGCCCAACACCTAGGAACCTTCCACTGACTGGCTTGATAATTGGGGTTTGTGTCTATAAATCTGATGTTTCATTCATCCATATGAATTCATTTTATACTTTAATAAAAACAAGGTTTTTGTCTTGTTTGTTTTCTGAAAGGCAATAGAAATTATTCTCTAGGTGGTTTGTGTGTTGTTTTGGTAAGGGAACGGAATGACAATGGCCCCTTTCCACTTAGTTTGCTTTCTCAGCCTCTTACAGCACTCAAGAGAATGATGGGGTTAGAAAGTGGCTTAGCAGTCTTTAAGAGTGCCTCAGTCAAAAGATGCAGTGGGGTGGCCCAGGAAAGAGCGGTGGGATGGAAATAGGAAATAGATGAATCTGAAATTGAAGAATTCAGAGCCCAAAAGTAGAGGCTTTCAGGATAACTCCGACGTCTCAGATCTGGCTCCGGTGGTACTGTACACTGAAATGATAGGCAGATGATGGTGAGGTTTGCAAAGGGAAGTTGATAAGTGACTAAGTGACCCACAAACCATGAATACCAACATTTATTCAAAAGAGCTCAAAACTCTCTTAATAATACATTATCTTTTGAAATAGTAAAAACAAAAACCACCAAATAAACTAAAAAAAAAAATAAGAAAAGAAAAGAAAGTAGCTTAGCAGAGGCATGATGCTCTGCAAGGCTAACCCATGTAGGAAGGCTCCAGGCTCAAGTCCAGAGACCTTGCTGAGTATGAGGGACACTTATGCACCCATGACCCAGAGCCAGCTGAGGCTGGATGTGAACCATGGCATCAAGAGTCTTTTGGAGGTGCTGTCTCTGTCTTTCTCTGTTTCTTTTTCTTACAGAAGAAATTTAAAAAATAAAAACAGGAAAAAGGAAAAGACTATCTAGGCAGGAAGAATGTCAAAGAAAACACCAATAAACACCAACGATTAACATACAGTATGACAGTGTTCTAATGTACTAAACACCTCAGTTTAGCAATATTAATTATTATTTTAAAAGTTTTATCTCAGGACCAGCAGATGGCATAATGGTTATGTCACTGGACTCCCACGTAGTAGACCACGGTTCAAGTCCCAGACACAGCAGCTTAAAACACACTAGGCAAATACGTGTGCATGCCCAAAATCCCAAGAGGAGAATGGAGGAGAAGGAACTGTGTCATGTCCATCCCTAGGGGGTAATTTCTCGCTTTCTGTCTCTCTCTCTCTCTCTCTGTCTCTCCAGCAAGTGCATGCACCCTACAGCAAAAATCTCTCTCTCTAAAAGAAAAAAAAAGTTTTATCTCTTTGGTACTTCCCAAATTCAAATATGCACTATAGAGTCTAACTTATTTCATTCTCATGTCTACCCCATGAGCTAGGTGCTAAGGCTACCATTTTACAATGAAGAAATTGAAGCTCAAGGAAATGTGCTCAAAGTCATTCTGTTGTGACCTAAACCTAAGGTGAACGTGTGGTTTGGTACCTCTAGGAAAGTTTCAATTTATGACTGCTGTCCTAGAGTAGTTATTAATAGTACCTTTCCACACTCCAAAGTCTCCTCTTTGGTCATTCCACCATAACCTACTGTTTTCATTCACTCAAGTCTGATCTTTTATTTAATTATTAGTCCTCCTCCATGGCAGCTTCAGAATGGCTATAACAGTAAAAGGACTGTTTTTAGACCATGGAATTACTCTGAGGAAGAGCATTTCAGGTTGCAACCAACCAACCATTGACTTTCAAAGTTAAAAAAACCCAGTAGAGGGACCAGCAGTTAGTGTAACGGCTATGTCGCTGGACTCCCATGTAGTCGACCATGGTTTGCGTCCCGGACCCGGTGGCTTAAAACTCACGCCGGGCGCGTGTGTGTGCGTGCCCAAGATCCCGAGAGGAGAATGGAGGAGAAGGGACTGCGGTATGGCCATTCCCCCTGGGGGGTGATTTCTCGCTTTCTGTCTCTCTGTCTCTGTCTGGAGAGCACACGCGCCCTATAGCAAAAACCTCTCAAAAAAAAAAAAAAAAAAAGCCCAGTAGAGATGATGTGGATGGTAATATCTTCGTATTGACTGATGTGCATGGTAATCATGTTGAAAAAAGAAATGTAATACATTGTAAAGATATATGTGATTCAATGTAATATAAAAAAGATTATTATAATAAAATAATAACAACAGTAATAATAAAAAGCCCAGTAGATTGGCAGGGTAGTATGGAAATCAGGGTCCAAACCCCAGGTCTACTACCTTCTAGCTGTGTGGCTTTAGGGAAATCAATGTGGGAAAAATCAACCTGTGTGCATCCTTAGCATGGGAATTATTTTAAAATGGCAGGCCTGAAAGAACCTTTAAAATGATCTGTCTTGGGCCAGCAGGTGGTGTGGTGGATAAGGGTGCTGGATTCCCAGATGGGTGACCATGGTTCGAGTCCTGGACCTGGCAACTTGCTTTCTCACTCTCCACCCCCCTACACTCTGTCCCTCTCTGGTCAAATTTAAAAATAAATAAAGTTAATTAAAGTAATTCTTTAAAAAAAATGAATACTTAGTTAAAGAGGTGGGATTAAAATGGACCTTGAAAATGGAAATGATGTAGGTTAAAAGGAAAGAAAAAGAACAGAGGATCAGGAAAAGTAGAAATTCAGAAAGATTTAGGAAGTTTGTATTGATGGGAATAAGTCGGTTGGTGGCAAATGTAAAATTTATGCAGAGGAGAAAACTTTGGGGATGCAGGGTTGAAACGCTAAAGAGTTTGGGATTAACATTGAAGGAATTTTTGAGAAATTATGATTAGAGTTCTAACTTATATTTGCAAAGGAGACAAGCTAGTGGAGAACTGGCTCACCTAATCAAATAAATATTTGGAGTATAAAATCACAAGGTCAGGAGATAGACTGTCATACAACACTGAGTGGATTGTTCAGGGGTTGGTCTTGATAAAAAGAAACACAAGATGTTTCTGTTCTTTTGAATAAAAAATAACTTTATGGTTTATCTTGGAATTCAAGGCTTTTCAAATATTCTTATTTTTCACGGCTTATCTTAAGAGTGCAAAGCAGTTAGGAATGTCGGCTCTTCCCAGACCCTGCTACAGGATGGGCTTGATTAGTCTTTATGGTGTACGGGGTTACGCAAGTTGTCAGTTTTCTTTCTCAAATTGTATGGATTAAGGTGTAAAACATTACACATCCACAGGCTTCAGCAGGGCCACTGGGTAGTTTGCTGATTGCACTGCATGACTCCAGGTGTGTTCCGTGCACAGCGGCCCTGGAGTTAGAAAATGCAGACTTCGGGCCAGGTGGCTGGTGGTTAAGGCAGCTAGATCCCACATGGCCAACCAGCAGCACAGTTCAAATCCTGAGTCAGTGGCTGGAAGAATAAGACATGTATGCATGTGAGCCCAAAATCTGGAGAGGAGAATGGAAAGGACTGTGGTGTGGCCTGGCGGGGGAGGGTGTCCACTATCACTTTCCCTCTATCTCTCTGTGCCTCTGTCTCTGGCAGGTGCACATGCCCTATAGCAAAAAAAAAAAAAAAAAGGAAAGAAAGGAAGGAAGGATATGCAAAATCTGCTCAGCACTACTTAGAAGAAGCCCAGAAGCCAAGCAGCTAGCACAAGTCAGCCAAGTGTGTGGCTCATCTAAGGGATTCCATCTCTTTGAAATCCAGGGTTCAGAGCTCTGTAGTTGGAATAAAGCAAACCTGGCGGCTCCATCCAGCTTTGGGGCATCCCTTTGAGATCTCTGCTTTAGACTATAGGGTTACTCAATACTTTTTAGCAGGCGAATGCTGCATTTAACATGTAAAACTAATTATAGAGGGAAAGACTGAAAAAGGAGGAGACAGAAAAGTACTCCAATCATCTGGGGCAGAAGAAATGGGAGTCTGGTTGTCCCTGGGACTAGAAAAGAAAGAACTAATCGATTAACTGATAAGACTCAGACTTGATTCCAAATCGAATGAATTCAAATTTGATTTCCTGTTTGGTTTTTGGTTTGTTTTATATTTTAAAGAAAAGAGAAGGGCAGCGGGCCTGGACATCCCGTGGATCTCTCAGTGTTTGGACTTAAGAGACCAGGGGACTCTCTTCCCAGCCCCAACCACTCTTCAAGCTCTTCTCTGGTCGCCCTGAGACCTGAGATGGTCTTCGAGGCCATCAATCTCTGGGACCCGCCAACACTGTTTTGCATTAGCTCTTAATTACAGACCAACCGTGAGCTCCCAGATCTGTCAGAATTATTCCACCGAGGTGGAGGCCGCGAGCCGCTCCTCTCACCGTGCACCTGCGGGCCTCTTCCCCCTACCTCTCGCTGGGCTTCCACGTCAACAGCGACCGTGTGGCTTTGGAGGTCCCTTCTTTCCGGAGTTGGCCAAGGAACACGAGAACTAACGGGAGCGCCTCTTAAAGATACAAAACCAGCTCGATGACCTCGCTCTTCCCCGGAACGGGCAGAAGCCTTCTCAGGACGAGTTGGGTCACACCCTAGACGCTACGGAAGCCGCCCTGGCCCTGTTTTGGATCTTCATGCTCTGGGTTCCGCCCACACCGACCCCGATCTCGGTTATTTCCTGGAGACCCACTTCCTAGACGAGAGGTGAAACTCATCAAGAAGATGGGTGAGCACCTGACTAACCTCAGTAGGCTGGGTGTCCCCCAAGCAGGTCTGGATGAGTATGTCTTCAAAGGCTCACCCTGAAGCACAACTAGGGGCCTCCAGAGCCCAGCGGTCTTCAGCCCCTCCACCCCTGCCAAGCCTCCCCCTCCGCCACTCTGCAGCTTTTTTTTTTTTTTGGAGAGGTTTTTTGCTATAGGGCGCGTGCGCTCGCCAGACAGACAGACAGAGACAGAGAGATAGAAAGCAGGAAATCACCCCCCAGGGGGGATGGTCACGCCGCAATCCCTTCTCCTCCATTCTCCTCTCGGGATCTTGGGCACGCACGCACACACGCCCGGCGTGAGTTTAAGCCACCGGGTCCGGGACTCGAACCGCTGTCGACTACATGGGAGTCCAGCGATATAGCCATTACGCTAACTGCTGGTCCCTGCAGCTTTTTAACTGCCCTAGAACCGTGTCCTGTGCTTTGGATCAAATGTCAATAAAGTTTTTGCAGAAAAAAAGGCAGAGAGCGAGAAAAACCGAGTGGTGCAAGGTTTTGAACTTAGGTCCTAAGAGTAATATCAATACACAGAGGAAAAATACTTACCTTGGAGGCATAATTCAGATTTCTTATAGATCTTTTTAGAATACAATAGTAAAAAATTACGTTTTGTAAGATGTTGTAATGTGATGGCTGCCCTGGCATAATGGTTATGTCACTGGACTCCCACATGGTGGACGATGGTTGGGAGTCCCAGAGCAGACAGCTTTAAACTCTAGCTCAGCACTTGTGCATGGGTGCCCAAGATCCTGAGAAGAGAATGAAGAAGAAGGGATTGGAGCATGGCCATTCCCTCTGGGAAGTTATTTCTCACTTTCCCGCTCACTGTCTCTGTCTCTCTCTCAAGTGAGTGCACACACCCTATGGGAAAAATCTCTACCAAAAAAAAAAAAAAATAGCAGTTAGCTCTTTCCAAGTACTTTCCAAGTAGTGTTTAATGCTTTAAAGCCTATCTGAGCTTTTGCCAATACCTTGAAGATGTAAGGCAAAGAGCAACAACAACAATAATAATAATAATGAAACTAATATGTGTATAGTACTTTAAAGTTCTAAAAAAAATAGCCTCACAGAACCAGCAGATGGCATAATGGTTACATTGCTGGACTCCCACCAACTCAACTGTAGTTCGAGTCCCAGACCTAGCAGCTTAAAACTCACATTGGGTGCATATGCATGCCCAAAATCTCAAGAAGAGAAAGGATTGTGGCCATCCCCTGGGAGGGTGATATTTTTGCTTTCTGTCTCTCTGGCAAGCACATGCACCCTATAGCAAAAATCTCTCTTAAAATATATATATAGTTTCATATATATTTTATACAACACTCATTTCGTCTTTAAGAAAACAAAAATCTAAATGGGGACCAGCAGTTGGCATAATGACTATGTCACTGGACTCCTATGTAGTTGACCGCGGTTCTAGTCCTGGACCCAGTGGCTTAAACTCATGCTGGGTGTGTGTGTGTGTGTGTGTGTGTGTGTGCGCGCGTGCCCAAGATCCCGAGAGGAGAATGGAGGAAAAGGGATTGCAGCGTGGCCATCCCCCCTGGGGGGGGGTAATTTCTCACTTTCTCTGTCTCTCTCTGTCTTTCTGGCAAGCACACATGCCCTATAGCAAAAACTTCTAAAAAAAAATCAGAATGTAATTATGACAGGTTCTTTTAGCTCTATTTTGTAAAGCATACATTGGCCTAACAGAGGTAAAGTCTCTAGCTGGTATCACAACTACCAAATAGTAAACCCAAAATTCAAATCCATTCAAACCTTCCATTTTCGAGTACTGTAACTTTCTTACAGAGGATGGATTGGAAACCATGGTAACTGTACCTTGCTCACCAAGTTACACCTATCTGTATTTACAAGTGAGCCTGTTTTTCTTCTCACCACCCCTGCCCATTCATATGAGTTGATTAAGCTCCAGCCTACTCTCACCTAGTGAAACCAAAAATACATCAAAGGAGAACAGAAGATTGTTAAAAAATCTGATTTCTTCATGGTATTTTATTTTCGGTGTTTTAAACTTGGCTCAATGGCTTGCATATAATCTCTTCCTTAAAAAGAGTAGAAGAGCAAAGTTCTGAGATTAATAATGGAAATTACTGAAACATGTGTAAGTTTACTGCAGTAAATCTTCATGCTCTGGGAGAATCAGCTTCAGATCCATGCAGTTATAGACTCAAAATTAGTTCTCCCTTCCTACTTCCTTCGCAGTATCCTGTTTGTTTATTAGTTCTCCCTTCCTACTTCCTTTGCAGTGTCCTGTTTGGCAAATTATGTCAACATGCCGCAGGAATTTCCCATTATTCTCTGACTGGAAGTACTCATGTGTACTGCTGCTCTCCTGCTCGTCATGCAAACATGATTTTTACTTTGAACACAAGTTTGAAGTGATACATTCTCAGATTGTGCTTCATGCATGCTTGGGTTTTTTTGTATGTGTCATGTTTTTTCCTGCTGGGATTATTAACTTCTCACATATACTATTTCGGTGTTTGTTCATGCTTTGAGGCTAATACCCATACTTCTTTGGTCAGTAAACACCTATTACTGGGTAGTCTGGATAGATTAGCAAATAGCTCACTTATCATCATCCTACTTTAAAAACAGCATTACTTTCTGTAAAGTTTATACTTATATCACATACAATCAATATTTATCAAATAAATAAAAGTACTACAATATAAAAGATAATAAAAGTAATAAAAGATAAACACGAAGAACAAGATTTTGTGAAAATGCCCTTCTCAGAAGCAGCAGATTCCATCCTCTTGCTCTAAGCCAGTCCTTTCGGTATTATTTACCTATTTCTACATAGCAAATTACCCAAGAATTAAGAGCTTAAAACAGCAAACATTGGGGAAGCAGGTGGCGTGGAGGTTAAGACAGCTGGTTCCCACATGATGGACTCAGTGGTTTGAGTCCTGAACTTGAAAATCATGCTGGCTGTGTGTGCATGTGTGCCCAAGATCCCAAGAGGAGAATGGAGGAGAAGGCGATTGTGGCATGGCCGTCTCCCCTGGGGGGTGATTTCTCATTTGCCCTCTCTGTCCCTCCCTTGTCCTCTGTCTCAAACAAGTGCAAATGCCCTATAGCAAACAACTTAAAAAAAAACAACCAGCCAACCAACAAAAAGCCTCACACAGTGTTTGTTTACCTCGCACAGTTTCAGACAGTGAGGTATCTGGGAGCAGCGCAGCTTAGCTGGGTAGTTTTGGCTCGAGAATATCTGATGAGGGTTTCGAACTCTAGCTGACAGCAGAGTGTATGTGCTCTGGGGTCTTCAGTGCTTACGGCCATCATCAATATCGCTGGAGTTCCTCAAGCCTCATCTGCACCACCCACCCACCACACACTCTGCCATCATAAGCTGCCATCACGGTGAAGCTCACTAAGGCTGGTAAAAGTCAAGGTGACCTCCCCAAAAATGGCTCCTCCTCCAAAGGAGGTAGAAGAAGACAGTGAAGATGAGAAAATGTCAAAAGATGAAGAGGATAGCAGTGGAGAAGAGGTTATCATCCCTCAGAAAAAAAGGCAAGAAGAACGCCACAACTCCAGCAAAGAAGGTGGTGGTTTCCCCAACAAAAAAGGTGGGGGACCAGCAGTTAGCGTAATGGCTATGTCGCTGGGCTCCCATGTAGTCGACCGTGGTTCGCGTCCCAGTGGCTTAAAACTCACGCCGGGCGCATGTGCGTGCGTGCCCAAGATCCCGAGAGGAAAGCGGAGGTGAAGGGATTGTGGCGTGGCCATCCCCCCTGGGGGGTGATTTCTCGCTTTCTGTCTCTATGTGTCTCTCTGTCTGTCTGGCGAGCGCACGTGCCCTATAGCAAAAAACCTCTCAAAGAAAAAGAAAAAGGTTGCAGTTGCCACATCTGCCAAGGAAGCAGCTGTCACCCCAGGCACAAAGGCAGCTGCCATACCACCCAAGAAGACAGTCACAACATCCGGCAAGAAGGGAGCCACACAGGCAAAGCACTGGTAGCAACTCCTGGTTTGAAAGGAACTGTCACCCCAGGCGAGGGGGCAAAGACTGGCAAGAATGCCAAGAAGGAAAACCGTGATAAGGAGGAAGGAGACGACAGTGAGGATGATGATGAGGATGAGGATGAAGATGAGGATGAATTTGGTGATAAAAGCACCAGCTGCCGCCCTGGCCTCAGAGGAGGAGGATGAGGATGATGATGAGTAGAAAGATGAGGATGAGGATGAAGATGAGGAGAAAGAAGATGAGTCTGAAGAAGAAGCTGTAGAGACCACACCATCCAAAGGAAAGAAAACTCCTGCAAAACCTGTGCCTGTGAAAGCCAAGACTGTGGCTGAGGATGAAGATGAAGAGGATGATGAAGGTAAGGATGATGAGGATGGAGAAGATGAGGAGGAAGAAGAGCCTGTCAAAGAAGCTCCTGGAAAATGTCAGATGGAGCATGTTTCCTCTTATTCAAGTGATGACTCTTATTTTTCACCAGTGATATCACTGATATTGAGACTGAGCACTCAGAGCTTCTCTAGATGCCTTGTGGCTGGCAGGTGGCATGATTGTTGAGGTGCTAGACTCCTATATGGTTGACCATGGTTCAAGTCCCACATCTGATGGCTTGCTTTCTCACTTTCCCTTTCTTTCTCTTTGGTCATTTAAAAAAAAAGAGTTATTATTATTATTATTATAACAAATAAAATTAAATTAGATATTTTTAATTCTTTATTTAATTTTGTTATTATTATTTATTTATTTTTAATTTGACCAAAGAGATAGAGTGAGAGAGAAAGGGAAAGGGAGAAAGCAAGCTGCCAGGTCCAGGACTTGAACCGTGGTCAGTCATGTGGGAATTCAGCACTTCAACCATCACACCACCTGTGGGAGTCCAGCACCTCAACCACCACACCACCTGCCCTTAAATAAAATAATTCTTCATGTCTTAATGTCTGGAGCCTCCACTCTTAAGTCTAATGAAACTATCTCTGTTTCAAGCCCATGTAGCTGATGAGGCTGCACAGAAACCTGTTAGCAGTACCCCTGCTGTTCTAGAGTTTAAAACTGATCAGGGATCATGGGAAGAAACTCATGTTGTGTTTCATCTAGTTAGTGTCTGAACATTTAAAAACTTGAGTAGCTGGGGGCCAGCAAGTGGAGTGGTGGTTAAGGGCACTGGACTCCCATGTGGCCGACCACGGTTCGAATCTCAGACCTGGGGGCTTGCTTTCTCACTTTCTCACTCTCTCTCTCACTTTGTCCTTCTCTGGTAAAATTAAAATAAATAAATAAATGGATAAAATAAAGTGAAAAAAAAAAAGGTTCTTTTAAAAAAAGAAAAACATGAGTAGCATGGGAAAAGAAATAGTAAAATAAAATTGGGGATGGGTGGATAAGAGGGCACATATGTTCACCAGGTAGAGACAGAGAGACAGAGAGAGAGGGAGAGGAGAAAGCACCCCCCCATAGGTTATGGTCATATGACAATCACTTCTCCATCTCTCCCTTCTTTCTGGATTTTGGGCATGCACACACCACACGCATACACACACACACACCAACTGTATTTCCCACAGTGGCTTGATCTGGGACTCAAACTGCTTTATTGGCTATGTGGGATCTGGGTACCTTATCTACCAGACCCTGGAACCAGCCCTAAAATTAATTTTTAAATGGAACAATTTAAGCATTTTTACTGAGAAAATGCCATGTTTAACTAACTCAATGCTAATCCTAGAGTTTTAAAAAGGAGGAGAAGGAAGGGAGGAAACAATAAAAAGTAAAAATATGTGAAGACTCCTTATCCAGAGATCAATGAAAAAGACACTGTGCTTGGTACTAGATTCCCTAAAACTAATGGGTCATTGGGAAAGTCGTGACATATTTTTCTAATATCTTTTTATGTTGGTCAATATTCCTTCATCTTGTAGATTTCCTTTTCATTTATTATTGGGGTTGCATAACTTTATTGATTGTGTTGTTTTGTACTGATAAATTGGTTTTTGTTGTATTACTATTTCATATGAGTCCAACAGATGGTGTAATGGTTATGTTGCTGGACTCCCACATAGTCAACTGTGGTTCAAGTTCTGGACCCAGCAGCTTAAAATTCACATTGGGCTTGTGTGTGTACAAGAGAAGAATGGAGGAGAAGGGATTGTGGTGTGGCCATACCCCCTGAGGGGTGATTTCTTGCTATGAAATTCAGGAGGCATAATGGTCTCTAGTTTTCTTTCATTTTTTTTTCTCCTTCCTTTTTTTTTTTTAAGATTTTTTAAAGAATGTTTTATAGACCCTTTTGTAAGTAAGACAATTTGGATCTTTGTAGCTGCATGTGATCTTGATGTTTAGATGACTGGGAAGAAAGCATGACAAATTTCAAACGGTACCTCTGGTGCCAGACAAACCAAGAGCATTCTGATCCTGATGGCTTTTCAAACAAAGACTGGATAGTGGTGCCTTCTGGAAGATAAACTACCAGAAGTGACCTTCAGGCCAACATTGTCAAGATATGAGGAAGAATTTCGGACGAGCAGATTGCAATTCCACTGAGTTACTCTGAATATTACAAATATGCACAAGATTTAGGTAATAGTGAATGTTGTGGTAAATGTCGTAATATGTTTTTTCTAATATTTTATTATTTTTAAAAATTATTTTATTTAACTTTATTTATTCATTCATTTGTTTATTTCAGTTTGACCAGAGAGGGATAGAGTGAGAGAGAGAGAAAGCAAGCTGCCAGGTCTGGAACTCGAACCACATTCGGCCATGTGGGAGTCCAGCATCCTTAACCACCAAGCTACCTGCCAGCTCCATCCAATATTTTATTCTTATGAGCTGGGTTTGAGATATCATGAGGCTGGCATGAATCACAAGATCAAAAAGGCCTTCCAAGATACTTCAAACATGGTACCTCTGTCCTTTTGACATTTTCCTATCACATTCTAGACTGGATGTTGAAGTTGAGGTGGAAGTTGAATGGTTAGCCTGAAGAATGTTGCAAATATTTGTGAAATCTGCTGAGGTGATTTGGAGAAGCACGCAGCACAGAACAAATAAAAGGACTTCTGTGGTCTGATGGAGGTTCATCTGCGTTTAAAGGTCATGGATGTGTTGCAGCTATTGCACACCAGATCCCTTAAATTTGTTTTCACATTTAATTCTCTTGACTTTCAAATACATAAGTATCATGTTCCTGATTACTCAGCATTTAAGTCTCAAATACAAACTTCCGGGACCAGCAGCTGGCGTAATGGCTATGTTGCTGAACTCCCATGTAGTTAATCGTGGTTCAGGTTCCGGACCCGGTGGCTTAAGGTCACACCAGGTGTGTGTCTGTGCATGCTTAAGATCCTGAGAGGAGAATGAAGGAGAAGGGATTGTGGTGTGGCCATCCTCCCGGGGGGTGATTTCTCGCTTTCTGTCTCTCCGTCTCTCTCTCTCTCTTTCTGGCAAGCGCATGTGCCCTATAGCAAAAATCTCTAAAAAAAAAAAAAAAAAAACTTCCATAACAAGTTAGGGTTTTGTGGTTGCAAACAATAGAAAATTACTCTAATAGAAGAAAAAATAAATTTTAATGGAAGGATATGTGAAAACAAAAGGGACAAAACACAGGGAAGGATAATGAGCCAATATGCAAAAGATAGAAACAAAGCCTTTTCACAGAGCTCAGTGGTAGAAACAAATACTAATTATGGGAGGACATAGCTGCCTGTTTAAATCCATTAATGTTTCTGGATCACTCTGCTCCAGGGTTCATTTCCAGACATAGAAAAACGGTTTGGCCTAGCAAGAGTTATATTCTTAGTTAGGGAAGCTGCCTGCAAACTGGAATAGTGTTGGACACGTACTTCACTGAAAGGCTGTTGG
>NW_006205376.1:506100-506435 GCF_000334495.1 Tupaia belangeri chinensis | reverse complement strand
TGGATGGGAAGAACAAAAAGCAGCAAAATGTCCACTACAGATAAAATAGCAGAATGCCAGACATAAACCTAATGTTACATGTTCTTTACCAAGCTGCTTTTTTTTTTTTTTTTGCCATAAGTTGCATGTACTTGCCCGAGAGAGACAGAGAGGGTGAGAACCACCACTTCCACTGGGGGGGTGGCCACACTGCAATCCTTTCTCTGTTCCCCTCTCGGGATTTTGAGCATGCATGCACACATATGCAGCATGATTTTCTTTTTTTCTTTTTTTTTTTGGGGGGGGGGTTTTTTCATGTATTTATTAAAGTGGATCATTTACAGTTTATAAAAAAA